>NW_012267257.1:247614-269601 GCF_000151885.1 Dipodomys ordii
TTTTTCTTTTTGCTTATGTGGTGCTGAGGAATCGAACCCAGGGCCTCAGGCATGCAAGGCAAGTGCTCTACCACTGAGTCACCTTCCCAGCCCCTCTTTATTATTTTTTTTTCTCCAACTCAGCAGCTATTGACCCTTATAGACATCGTTAACTAGCACCTACTTCGTTCCGGACAACTCTATTCTGTCACATTTTTTGCATCTAGGCCTTGAATCTTTGAGCCTGTTCTCAATAACCTGGCCAGTCTTTCCATCTCCTCTCAGAACAAGAGCCTCATTTCTTTGCTTTGCCAAAGCAAGAGACTAGATATCCAGGGACCAGATTCACGAACATCCCATTGCTAATTGACTCCTGGCTCAGGGTCCTACACTTCTAAGGATGACTGGCCTTAAATGTGTCATTCCTGTAATTCACACACCTGCTGGGACCCTCTTTTTTTTTCCTCCACTGCTTACTCAGAACTGATGTAGTAGCACTTGCCCTGTACCATGCACAAAAGTGAATGAGCTGCACCTCTACTTGGTTCCTCCTCCCTCCCTTGTGTTTTATTCCTGAGGACAGAGATACTTCCAAGTCCTGGAATCCCCTTCCTCTGCTTTCATGCATCTGCAAGGCTAGGCCTGGTTGAGTCCCACAGAGTGACACAGACAGCCGTCACGCCTGAATTAAAAGTCATGGCATTGACCACAAAAAGAAGAGCCAAAACTCCAATGAGCAGGGAAATTTCAGGGCCTCACATAAATCATGTCCAAGTGAAATGTTTCAAAGCAAGAAAAATACAAAATGCGGTCTAGTTTTCACTACAACCCCATTTTATATCCTGAATGTGTCCATAAAAGTGTCCTGAGGGGTTCTTCTCTGCAGCTTCTTTTCATGCCAAACCCCCTCATAATGTGTTTACTTTATAGCATTTTGTCTAAATCATCCTGACATGTCAGCACATGTCAGGATATCATGGTGGAAAGAACACAGGACTATGTCCAGGTCCCATCTCATTGGAATGTACTAGCTATTCGAAGGGGCTCAGTTTCCCCATCCATGAGCAAAGAATAGTATTCGCAACCCTTTACAGGGTTGTGAAGATCAAATGATAAAGCCCTATATACAAATGTCAGATAATGTAAAAGCAAAAATGGTATTTAAGATTTTATATATTATATTTACATATGATAAACAGCTTTATATATGTGTTGAAAGCTGCTGACTTTTATTGTCAACATGTATTTTAGATTATTTTGTAAACCTTTCTGAAAATCAACCTCATGTTATCACTTTATTGTAAAACACTTTGTGAAACAGCTTGAAAAGCATTATTGTTTCCATTTTATGAAGTTAAGAAAAGATAAATGTGAGGAGAGAAAAACTAAATATAGAATTTACTCGAAACTTATCAGAGTGTTTCTGGTACACAGTCAAAGCTAGTTCTGCTTCCCTGGGCCTCTTTATTTGTTCCTCTTCACTATGGCCTCTTTCTAACCAACTCTAATACTCCTGTCCTTCCTTGGTCCAGTGTCCTCTGTGCCAAAGCAGAGTTGATGCAAGGTCTTGGTGCCAGGCTGGAGAGCCGAGAACTGAATACTAGTGAATGGTTGGAGGGTTGGGCTCTTTGGAGCAGTAAACCAAAGTTGAATTACAGGGAGGGAGCAAAGTTCAAGGATCTAACCGGAGATCAATGACTAAATGAATAAAAAAAATCAGTGTCGGTAAATAAGACAGGCAAAAGCTGTATACACAGATTAGAAACAAAGCAATTATGGTTAACCAGCTGCAATAGACAGGCGTCAGGCTCCAGGGATAGTCTGGATCAGTGTTCTGGAAAGGGGTCTGTTTGTACTTCTTCGAGAGCTCAAACTTATGTGAGACAAAGACAATGCGTCCTTATTCATGTCAAAGACTTCTCATTCATTTAGCATATACATATATATGCATTAATGTGGATTTTTTTGAGATGTGTTAGGAGTTAAAGATACAATTTAAATAAACATATATAGTTCCTGTTCTCTTGAAACACATAGTCTAGTGCAGAGTCTCTCTACCTAGGCACTATTGACTTTTGTTGTGACGGACTTCTGGTATACTAGAAGGAGTAGAACATAGGAGTCATACTCATTAAAGAGTAGCTCCACTGTTCTAGTCCTGACAACTAAAATGTCTCTAGATATTGCCAACATCCTGCAGGGAGAAAGGGACAGATCACCCAAGATTGATAACCATTTGTCTAGTAGAAATAATAATGAACAATTAACAAGCACTGAGTTCCAGCAGTCAGCACACAACCAACCAAAAGGTTATTTAGACAACTAAACATCAGGGCGTCCCTTAAACAATTCATTGGATCCACCAAAGCTCTCCATTGCCTCCATAACCTATAGCACCAATTCCATCAGCAAAGAGACCATCCTCATCCAAGAGCTCTGGTTTACCGGGGCACTTCTGTTCAACATGGTACATGACTACAAAAACAAATTGTACTTTTTCAAAAGCTCTTTGTGCCTATTGTATTTGTTATAGTTGCACAATGTAATTAAAAAGTACATAAACTAATTAAATATGAACATGAATGATTTCTTAAGAAAATTAAGTGGATTGCTTTGGGAAAACATAAAACAACTCTCTGATAAATTATATATAAATAAGAACAACTGTATGAGGGGAAAATTCTAAGCATCTAGATGTACATTCTTACTACTCTTTAAAGAAGTCCCAAATGCAAATTGTTGCTTGCCAAGGCCATTTATGGATCAGGATTGGATAATAAAAAAAAATGATGTGAAGTACAGCTAGCAAATCACTTTGTAAGAAAAACCCTATGTCTTGTGTAATGATGTATATATAAATGGATACTTGTTATAGGGAAATAAGAAACTATTTAAATCACTTATGGTAATTAATGATTCCCTACTTGTAGTTTATCATTCAACTCCCTATCTCAATTGCTTCAGATGAGTGGGGTTTTCTCATGGTGTTCTCGAGATGAAGAGTTGAGGTGGAAGAAGGACCTTGTTGGGCACTTACTGAAGAAGTGTCCTCCTCATCTATTTCACCAATTGAATGAAAAATGTAAATATCAGGCCAAACCACAAAATTTATATTAATAATATGATTCACATCATCTAAATAGGAGGATTGAACAGACCTTTAGATAACCTGTTTTCCCAGTTTGGCTCTGTAGTAGCTGCTGTGCCTTTAAACATGAGGGTGAGGAGACAGGCTTTCATTGTAGTTTAGAGACTAGGTCCTCTGTGAGTGTCTAGAGAAAGGTACAAGGGTTTCCATCTTATGATATATCAATGCAAATGCAGTATGCAAAACAATAGATTCTGATATAATATAAAAAGTGTACTTTGATGACAAAAAGAAAAGAAAAAGCCAAGCCCAAACCTATAGAACAGACTGAAACAATCACAAATGACAAGCCTGCTCAATAATATCAAATACTGATAGTATCTAAGGAAATTGGACACCAAATCCTTGGGGTTTTGATTACCCTAGAAACTATATATTATTCCTTCACAATATTCTAGCAGAGACTGACGGAGTGATGGTTTCCTTGCTGTTTAATCAGTTCCTTGGTTTCAAGGAAGTGTGATTGTTACCTAGAAGGCATGCTATTGATTTGTTGAGTTTGAAAATGACAGGCAGTCTGGAGCCATTACAAGGATTTAAGATCACATTATCCTAGGCCAGGAATATTACCTATGCCCAGTAGTAACATTCAAAACAATTGATCTTTAAAGAACATGGTATTATTTATTTCACTTGGGCAACATTTAGTGGACTTGTATTAATAATTGAGGGATGGGAGAAGTGAAAACAAAAAAAATCACAATTAATCAGGTAACATCAAGGATAGTGAGTTGAAAAGATGTCTTAGTGTGTGTATCTACCGATGGTTCAAATTTTTGATCAAGATAGAAGGCACAAACACTACCCATACCTTGCATTAATGTTCTAGATTACATTCAAAGAATGTAATAATTTCCATTTCATTAGAGAGATCACAGACAATATTACTAGATGGTAAATTGAAAACGTTTGCAATGTTTGATACCAATGAGCATACAATATCTATACTATACAAGAAATTCCCAAGACCAAAATGAACAAAAAAGTGATTCAAACGCAAAAATGGGCAAAAAATATAACAGACAATTAACAGAAAAAGAGTACCTAAAGATGAATAAGTATTGAAGAAAGAATAATTTTGGTAACAAGAGAAGAGGCAGACAGGAGCTGGATGATACCTGAATAGGCAAGGACACAGAGATTCTCACCAGGTACTACTGGCAAGAATATAGACAGAAACAGCCACTCCAGGGCTAGTCTGTCCCTGACCTATGATCCAAATCTGCATGGTACTCACTTCCTGCCTCCCCCGATGTCCTGAACACAGAATCAGCCTCTAAAATTCTCCCTTAGCAGCAATGATAAGACCATTATTGTAAAAACAGCTCCTCTCTACAGTGATGGCTATCCCAGACCTCACCCTTTAAATTCAGCAGTGTATCTAAGCTCCATGCTGTAGCAAATACAAACCCAGACTCTATAACAGCAGGCAATATCCAGCCCAGAACCTGCTTCAAGTCACATGATGGTCTGCTCTCCCTCAGATTTTCCCTTCTGGATGACTTCTGGATTTTCTATTCCTGCCTTCATCCCCTGTTTCGTTGTATTTATTCTTCTTATGACTATATTGAAATATAACTTAGGTATCATACCACTGAACCCATTTCAAGTACATTATTCTGTGCAATTACTACCACCAATCTTGGAATATTTTTTTCATCTCAAAAAAAACACTGCACTCTTGATCTATCATTTCCCAATGCCTCCATGACTGCTTTCTCACCTCAGACTTAGGTTACCCCTGATCTACTTTGTGTCTTGATAGGTTTATCTGTTCTGGACATTGCATATAAGTGAAATCAAACAAAATGTGGTCCTTGGTGACTGGCATGCAGCATAGCGTTTTCAAGATTCATTCTTTTTGCAACATGTATCAGTACTTCTTTCTTCCTTCAGAGTAAATATTCTTTTGTATGGGTATGTCACATTCTTCCATTGGTAGAGATTGTGTGGTTTTCGCTTTTAAGAAGTCATCACCAATGCTGCTATGACACACGTGTATGCACGTTTGTATTCATAGGAGTGGAAATTCTGGGTTATATAAGAGCTATGCCAAACCTTTTAAGGAACTGTCAGGCTGTATTCCAAATAGCTACGCTCTTTTTAGTCCCACTAGCAGTTATTAACAATTTATTTCACACCCTTGCCAATACATGTCCTTTTTATTATTCTTCTCTGGTTTTTGCTATTGGCTCCTGATTTCTCCTAGACTCACTGAGTTTCACTGTCCTGTACTCATTTGGTTTGTTTCCTCTGTGGCTGGGTTCTTCACACTTCCTGGGAAGGATGTCCTCTATTACACTAGCAGAATTAGACCTTGGCTTCCTACACTAGAAAAAAAGGGATATAGATGAGCTTGTCAATGTATCTCCATGCATACAACACACACACACACACACTCGCTCGCACACAGAGTAGAAAAGGCTACCACTAATAGCTGCTTTAGACTTTGTGATGATTATGTTTATATGGCAACTTAATTGAGCAAAAGAAGATAGATTGTTGGGAAAACATTATTTTTGAGTGTAAAAATATTTCTGGAAGAAATTAGCAATTTAACCAATGTAGTCAAAAAAATAAATCTTTCTGGGCACTAGTGGCTCAAGATCTCAGGAGGCTGAGATCTGAGGATCACGGTTCAAAGACAGTCCGGGCAGGAAACTCTGTGAGACTCTTATCTGCAATTAACCACCAGGAAACTGGAAGTGGCACTGTGGCTCAAGTGGTAGAGCACAAGTCTTGAGCTGAAGAGCTCAGGGACAACACTCTGAGTTAAGCCCCATGACAAGCCAAAAATAAAGATAAAAATAAAAATAAAATAAATCCTGTTAATATTGATAGACATCTTCAATCTGACCTAGTGAGGACTTTAAAAAAAAACAAAGCAGGAGGACAAATTGAATCTCACTTCTTTAAGGTGAGACATCAATCATACCCTTCACTTAAACACTGGACTTCCAGTCTTCAGGGCTTTGGACTTGGATTGAATCCTACCACTGGCTCTCTTGGGTCTTCAAATGTTAGTAAGCAAATCTTGAGACATCTTGGCTTCTACATTAAAGCACAGATCAATTCCCAAAATGAATCATTCATCTATCTTGTCTGTCTGTCTGTCCGTCTGTGTGTATGTATGTCTCTATCTATCTATCTATCTATCTATCTATCTATCTATCTATCTATCTATCTATCTATCTATCTGTTCTCTTGTTTAATCCTGACTAATACAAATCTTTTCTTTCTTTTCTGCTTCAGTTGCTAGAAAGACAAACTGAGGGGTCTAAGAGTGGATGACATGGGAACAACAGCCATTCTGACATTTCCACCAGAGAGTGGCAAGGTAATGAATGACTGGTGCAAAGCTGGTTTACAGGGAGATTCTCATTTATCTATTTTCATTTATTTATTTTCTACAGATAAATGGAGAGGATTCAGCATAAGGCATAGTTAGAAAAGGGAAAGTTGGATGTTACTAACAGTTAACTGGGTATCGGTGGTTCTCACCTGTAATCCTAGCTACTAAGAAGACTGAGAACAGGAGGAATGATGTTTAAGGCCATTCTAAGAAAATTTCATGAGACCCCTTCCCAACCCATAACTGGGCCCAGGGATGCATAATTGTCAACCCAGTCTACATAGAATGTTAAGATAGGGAGGACTGTAGTACCAGGCCAGCCCAGGAATAATTCTTTGAGAAGGGAAGCTAGACAGTGGGCTATGCTTATGATCCCAGCAATGACAGGAAGACTGTAGTAGGTAAATCATGGATCAGGCATGTACCAGGGCAGAAAGTGTAACCCTATTCTAAAGCAATGAAAAATAGGGTTAGGGGCTTAGCTTAGCAATATCATACTAACTTGGCAAGCATGAGGTTACTACCAGTACAACAACAAAAAAACCCATAATTTTAATGGACAGAAGCCTATACTTGATACTGCTAGTTGTTTCTCTTATCGCTGACTTCTCTTTCATGGCTGGCTTACTTACAAACAACTGTTGGCAGCTGTACTATTTCTATGTGTTCTTGGCTGAAGAGCTCTAGTTCAGGATGAAACAGATTTCAAGATTATCATGGCTGAAGGAGAAATTCTGTCTGCACAGAGGAAAAATATCTAAAAAAGTTAGGACTGTGTTTCTTGTGCTTCTATTTAGCCTTTCATTCTAAGACTGGGATCATTTCACTAGAGTTTTTTGCCTTGGAAATTGACTTGGGTTTGGATTTCCCAAGTGGATTTGAATTTTACCCCAGGAAGGCAGGCTCAGTGAGTATACTTTGCACAATAACAATTGTATACACAGCAAAAGCCATTACTTAACCACTATTTAAGCTTGGGAATAGACTAAATCTATTAACTAGGTCTGTGTTTTCTCCTCATTGTGGTAATTAACCAAACTGTGTCAGTTGGAATACAGATGACCATATTGAAATATATCCAAGATTGTTTTAGCATTTTTTATTTCAGTAGGATGGCCAGGAAATGCATTCTCAATCTATTTAGTTCTATGGTATTGAAGTATAAACTATTTTTTCCTGATCCTGTGGCTTAAATTCAGGATTTGGCCACTGTCCCTGAACCTCTTTGTGCTCAAGGCTCTACCACTTGAGCCACAGCTTCACTTCTGGAGATAAGAGTGTCATGGACTTTCCTGCCGGTGCTGGCTTTGAACTGCAATTCTCAAGCTCAGCCTTTGAGTAGCTAGGATTACAGGCATGAATCACTGGTACCAGGCTCAAGTATAAACTTTTAAAACACAAATTTCTTCTTTTTTCCCCTTTTTTCCTTTCCTTGTGTTTCTTTTTTCTTTTGGCAGTGCTAGGATTTGAACTCAGGGTATCATGTTTGCTATGTGGTACTTTGTCACTTGAGCCACACCCCCAGCTGTCTTTCACTTTAGCTATTTTTCAGATAAGATCTTGTGTTTTAGCCCACTGCCAGCCTTGAACTGTGACCCTCCTATATTTGTGTACTTGGTAACTGGTACTATGAACCTGCCAGTATCTATTAACAACAGAGAAAGATGTTAGAAAAATGTATCTTCACTCCTAAACTCATTTTAACAATCCCATTCAAGTGTGGTCTAAGGTAGTCCTACACAAAGTGTGGATTTCTGAACTAATGGTTAACAGTGCCTGACTAGATAAAGGGCAGGTGTCAAAATGGCAATCAACAAACTGCTTCCATCATTGAGAAGGCTTTGCTGTGCAAAAATGTCAGTTGAAATGAGTGCAGAACAACTTCATTGAACAGTGACAAAAGTTTGCTTAAATTTTGGCTTAAGCTCCTTAACTTGTCACTGCTTCCGGCCATGCTTTGAATAGCTTTGATGATAGCCTAAGGGTCGTTAGAGGGTCATAAGATCAATTTTTGAAATTGCAATTCTTCATCTGGAAAATCTAGCAGGATAGAGAAATATCAGAGTACATGCTACTTAGAGTTAAGTATTATTTTACGTAACTTTCATACTTGTAGAGATACCGCCTGAGTGCACAAGGCTTTATTTGTAGCTGTGGCAATTATTGAGAAATGTTTAAAAACTAATGTAGGGAAATATATAAGTACAATGATGCTGATTTAAGAGTGTGTTGTGGTCTACTGTGGTTCCCAGATCCTCTTTATTACTGCATCAACAGCAAATGCTGCCAATGGTAGCGTCATATGCCTCAGTCTACCCAGGAGTCCTCTGCAGGAGGCGTTGTATGCGCCTGGTTCCAGCACCTTCCTGCCTGAGATAATGACTTCAGCTTTCATAATGGAAAGAGCCAGGAGTGACCTTCAACAGGGATGAGAATTAGAGGATAACACTAGCTTCCTCGCCCCTTGGAAATACTTGGGAATTCTAAAGCATGACACACCACTTCTAAGATGGTCCTCAATGGGGTTGAACCCTATTGCCTACAGCAGTAGCCGCTTATTAGTGCGCTTTTCATCGGCTTGTTCACATCTCCAACTCACTCCTTGAGCTACCACCCTCGTCCAATCTACTTCATCTGAATCTTTTTTTTTTTTTAAATTGTGAAAATACTGTACCAAGGGCTTACAATTACATGGGCAAGATGGGCAAGTACATTTCTTATCAAGCATTGTAGCCTCCTCCT
Organism: Dipodomys ordii; assembly: GCF_000151885.1. Classification (NCBI taxonomy): domain Eukaryota; kingdom Metazoa; phylum Chordata; class Mammalia; order Rodentia; family Heteromyidae; genus Dipodomys; species Dipodomys ordii. Next base: position 256,836 of record NW_012267257.1, read on the forward strand.
TTGTTTCCCCTTCCCGTCCCTTCCCATCCTCCCCCCACCCCCCACCCAATCCTCAACCCCCACCCCCACCCCCAACCCGTCTGAATCTTTGCTTTTTGAAAACTCAGAGCTGGCTTGGCTTCCATCTAGCTTCTGTGAGAGTTGCCTTTTATTGCTCATTTATTACTTAGCTGTTAAGATGTTAAGGAGTTTAAACAAGTGAGCTCATATAATCTTTTCAACATTTATTTTTATCAGCACAGACAGGTTGTATTACGGGTTTCATTGTGACATTTCCATGCATACATGCAATACCCCCCGTTCACATTTACCCCCTCTATCATGCTTTGTTTATCTACGTACCCTTTTTTTTTTTTGGGTCCGGTCGTGGGGCCTGAACCCTGGGCCTGGGCGCTGTCCCTCAGCTCTTCAGCTCAAGGCTAGCGCTCTACCACTTGAGCCACAGCGCCACTTCTGGCTTTTTTCTTTTTGCTTATGTGGTGCTGAGGAATCGAACCCAGGGCCTCAGGCATGCAAGCAAGCACTCCTTCCCAGCCCTCTTCGTACCCATTCTTAAAACAATTTTAACAGGGTCATGGTTCTGTTTTTATGCATATAAAGTATTTCTACCATATTCATACTCCTCACACTCTTGTTGGTCCTCCATCCATCCACTAACAGAGCCTGATGTACATTCCTGTCATTTACTTTTAGTGCATATTAATTATACAAAGGGATTTCATCGTGATGTTTCATATATGCATATGTTATACTTTAGCCAGATTAATTCCCTCTATTGCTCTCTCCTTCTATATCCCTTCTATATTCCCCTCCATTATTCACCAACTTTCAGTGAGTTTCTTTGTTAAAAACAATGTATTATTCACCTTTCAACATTTTCTTATTCCATTCCCCCTACATATATGTACAAGGCAAGCGCTCTACCACTGAGCCACCTTCCCAGCTATAAGTACAGATGTATATATTTTAGGGCTAGATTCTGCATATGAGAAAAAGCATGTGGTATTTGTCCTTCTGAACCTGGTTTACTTTAGTTAACATGATAATCTCCAGATCCATTTATTTTCCTGGAAGAGTGGTGTATTCATTATTCCTTATGAGTGAACTAATGTTCCAGTATGTCTGTATACCACATTTTCTTTATTCATCAGTTACAAATCATCTAGCTGGCTTCCCATAACTTCACTATTGTGAATAGTGCTACAATAAATATGGGTGTGTAAATGTGTGCAGTGTATCCTCACTTACATTCTTTCAGATATATGCCCAAGAGTAATATTGCTGGATCATATGGTAGTTCTATTTATAGTTTTATGGAGCTCATATAGTCTTTAAAATATAGATTGAGGAGAAGAAACTAGGTTCTGATAGATTGAATGACCTCTCCAAGATGAAATCATCTGTTTAAACTCAAGTGTTGTTTTTTATTCCTGTGCCCACTATGCTAAAACCATGTTGTATATTTTGCATCCTAATGTACATCTCTCTGGCCCATAAAATTATTAATCATGTAGCATTTTCTCCTGCTTTTCTGCACCTAATCTCAGCCCATGCCATTAATTCCACTGTCTAGCCTTCCCTGAATAGCTCTGTACTACAGAGGTGCCAAACCTGCAAGTTGCATTTCCAAGGTTCCCAGATCAATTAGATTTCTTTAGGGTTCAGTCAATAGGAAGCATCAGAAGAAAATTAGACAGAGGGAAATTCAGTCTGGGATATTTCTCTCTGTCTTTCAGTCTCATTGAATTTCTGGCCTAGATCCATCTCAGCCCCACCCAGTCCAGCTCCCTGTGGTTCCAACTGCCCCCAGTGACTCTGCTAGTACTTATTCCTCCTTTGCTCCCTCCAGCTTAGTAGTGGTAGCAGCTTTCTACTTTTGCAAGTACCTGAATTGCTTCATAATCCTCTATTTGGCATTTCAGGTTTTTCATGATCTATGTCACCAATTCATGGATTACCGTTTCTCTTTTATTTCCTCTAATGGTTTCTATTTTTCTACTTGGAACTGATGGATACACTTTGGATTCCTATATTTCATAGAGTGACAGTCATTCTTCCAAACTCAACATTTACAATTCATGAGTCTGTCTGGTATTCAGCTTGGAATGAGCCTCAAGACTTCTTGTCCATATTTGTCTCTGATTCGCAGAATTATTACTTTTCTAGTCTCTTTTTCCAGCTGGTAAGTATGTTAGTCTTCTAGTCTTGGGTTACCTGCAAAGTAGAGACTGAGGTAAGGACTAAGTGATGATGTTGAATTTGGGAGTTCTGGGGAGCTACAAAGCCATGGCAGTGAGACTGAGGGGGAAAGGGGGAAGTTCAACAAAAGGAAATGGAAGCAATGCAGGGTGGTGCATAACCCTGCTGATCATTGCTTCATGACAAAGCCACAGGCATCATCAGCAGGTCATTCACCAGGTACATCAACTCCACTATGCTGGACATCTCAGGATGTACTGTGTGGAGAAACAGTGTCTCAAAGTCACTCATCCAAGCTCTTTAACCAATAGCAGCCTGCTGCCCCATTTCTCCATTCATCAAAGCTTCCCTCATACAGAATTCCCATTTCTTTCTACCATCCAGCTGCTTCAGTCACTTGGGATGCTGGAGACCACTCTGCAGGCCCTGTGTGCTATCTGAGCACAAAGAGGCAGAAGCAATCAGACTTCAGCAAGCAGCGGTTGGCCTAGAGTTAGTCATTGATGGGACAGGCTACAAGTTTAAGAGGCAGGCAGGGTGGGAAAAACCCAAGTGGCATCTGTTATGAATTGTATCCCCCTCTCCCCTGGTATTGTGTGACTAGGTTTTGAGATTAAGTGATGAGACCATTACAAAGAATTGTAGTTCAATCTGACTGGTGCTAGCATCTTTCTGAGAAGAGGAAATCTATATACACAAGGACACCAAGGACTCAGATAGCCAGAGAAAAAGGCCACATAAAGAAATATTAAGAAAGATGGCCACCTGCATGCCAAGCAGATAGGCTTCAGAGGAAACCAGACATAAAGCTACCTTGATCTTAGACTTCAAGCCACCAAGTAGTGGGAGAAAATAAGCCCTGTAGTTTATGCTACTTAGATTGTACAATTGTGTTGTGACAGCCCTAGGAAAGTAATACAGTGCATGAGACAGTTCAGATACAACCAGCTCCTGAAATTTTATGTAGAGATGTTCTCCTAAATGACAGGTTTAGTTTTGTATAAATTTGACATTGTAATCTTGGAGAGAAATCTATCCAGTGGCGGGTGGATTTCTTTCTGGGTAAACATAAATGTTGGGGTTTAATTACTTCAAGCTGTTGTAGATTATGGAAAGCAAAGATTGCTGCATTGTGGTGCAATTTGGAATGTGTCCTGTTACAGATTGAGTTTAATCTGTTCCTTTCTCGTCTAAAGGAAAGCCAGGAAGAGAGATGTGGCCGGTATAGGGGAAAAAATCTCCAACTATAGGTGAAGTGAAGCTGTAAGAAGGTGGTCAGTCATGTCTGGGAGAAAATACTGGGTGAAAGCAAGAGAGGAGAATCTCAGTGGAACATTAGAGGAGTTAAGTATCTGAGAAAGAGGAGGGAGGAGATCAGAACCACAAGAGTTCAGAACAGATGAGCAGTAGAGCTTTCAGATGACACTGAAAATACAGAGAGCTTCATGAAACATCACCACTGTTAAATACATTATCTTTCCAAGTTAATTAGATCCCAATTAATTGATTTAACAAATATATTTTCCATGAAACTCTGCTGGGTCTTGTGAATACAAGGAAAGAATGAAATAGAGTTGGTCTCTGATCTCCAGGCTTACTATTTTTTAAGTACTTGTATTAATCAATTAATCTATCTGAAGATTAGAACTTTATAACGAAAAGAAGTTTATGCAGATGATAAATTTGGAGGCTCAGAAGTGGAGTGAAGATAATAGGACAATCATTTTCAATGAATGATTTCTCTCTCGACTATTGTCAAAAATGCATTGTTCTTTAAAAAGGTTGCAGAAAGCTCTAGCTATTTTTCCGATAGGATATCATGCTTTTGCCCCTATCTTAGATTTCAATCCGTCCAATCATGCCTCCCACATAAACTAACAGGGATGACAGGTTGCATAGCCTAGATTCGATTTTATTATTATTTTTGTTGTTGTTGTTGTTGAGATGGGGTTTCACTTATGTTTTGCCTGGGGTAAATTCAGATTATGGTCATCTCAATTTCTACCCATTCAGTAACTGGGATTATGGTCATAAGCTACTATTCCCAGCTAGAATTCCAGATTTCTATGAACACTAAATAAAAAACACAGATGAAAATCTATATACAGGTGTATATATAAGCCAGTGGCTTACACCTGTAATCCTAGCTACTCAGGAGACTAAGATCTGAGGATCGAAGTTGAAGCCATCCCAGGCAGGAAAGTCCATGAGACTCTATCTCAAATAAACTACTCAGAAAAAGCCAGAAGTGGTGCTGTGGCTCAAGTAGTAGAGCACTAGCATTGAACACAACTAGGTGCAGAGACAGTGCCCAGGCCCTGAGTTCAAGCCCTAGGACTGGCAATAAATAAATAAATAAATAAAAATTTAAAATCCTTATATGATTTAATCTTGCAATATTTTTCTAGTTCCTACTAAAATAAAGTGATAGACTATCTTAAGGAATGATTCTTTTAAACAACTTATACCTTCATTATTATCAAATACATGAGAAAAGATGAAACATAAACACAATTAATGCAGAATTTATGGATTTTGTTCTCATGATTGTTCTGTTCCCAAAGGAAATATCAGACTTTAATGCAAGCATGCACACATGATATCCCACTATGCCATGACAAATAGCACAGTCTGGATGATGTAACAACACACAATTATTTTCCTATTGTTCTGGAGGCTAGATGTCCATGATCAATGTCTCTAGCCAAGTCAGTTCCTGCTTCAAATTCACTTCTTACACTACAAATAGTTGCCTTCTCTCCATATCCTCATATTGCCTTTACTTGACATACAAACAGAGAAGAAGAGAGAACTTTTTAGTGTGTCTTCTTATAAGGAGTCTGGTCATTGAACCAGGGCCCCACTCCCATGCCAGAATTTAACCTTAAATTACTTCTTTAGTGGTCTCATCTCCAAATGTAGTTGTTGTTTAAAAATAAGGACATGTTCTGAGATATGTGTCATTAGGTGATTTCATTATTGTAAACTTATAGAGTATACTTACACAAACTTAGATTATGTAACTTATTGCATACCTCGACTAACTAATTACATATGTCACCATTGTTGACGAAAATGTTATGTGGCACACAACTATAGAGACATACTGGGCCCCTTAGGAATGCACTATATGAATTTGGAACAACAGGAATATTCAATCTTTAACACATTTTTGCAAAAAAAAATGTACCTTTGATCACATTTTTGGCAATATAAATATAATCACTTTGGGCTATCATAATAAAACTAAGCATTGAAGAATTATATGTTGATTACTCTTACTTTTATAACCTAAAATGAACAAATAAATTCTTTCTTTATTTTTTTGGGGGGTCCGGTCGTGGGGCCTGAACTCTGGGCCTGGGCGCTGTCCCTCAGCTCTTCAGCTCAAGGCTAGCACTCTACCACCTGAGCCACAGCACCACTTCCAGTTTTTTCTTTTTTGCTTATGTGGTGCTGAGGAATCGAACCCAGGGCCTCGAGCATGCAAGGCAAGTGCTCTACCACTGAGCCACCTTCCCAGCCCCAAATAAATTCTTTTAGATTGGATGTCACTTTAATTTTGAATCGCCTGATTTTAGTAAGGTATATTACATGTTTTGCAATTTATTTCTCAGTGATTTCAAGCATGTTTTTAAAACAATGATTAGCATACTGTTCTGAATTGAAAACTGATGTTGGGTGCCAGTGGCTCATGCCTGTAATCCTAGCTACTCAGGAGGCTGAGATCTGAGGATCATGGTTCAAAGCCAGCCTAGGCAGGAAAGTCACCATGAGACTCTTGTTTCCAATAAACCACCAGAAAACCGGAAATGGCGCTGTGGCTCAAGTGGTAGAACACAAACCTTGAGCTGAAGAGCTGAGGGACAACAACCAGGCCCAGAATTCAAGTTCCACAAATGACCAAAACAAACAAAAAAAAACTGATATCAAACTTTTTCTAGATGAATATAAGTGTGACTTGGCAATTTGGTTTGATAAAGGGGATAATTTATGCTTTAAAGGTATGTGTTAGATTTATTTTTACAAATTGAAATGGCTTAATCTACAGCTCCAAAATTTTGACAAAATGTATTAAATTCATGTTTCTGATAAGATACAAGCAAATCTACTTTAAAAACAGTATTTGCAGGAATATATTGAAGGTAATAATACTTCATTTTTTACATCTCTTTTCTGAGAATGTTAGACAGGGGGCCTATAAATTAAAACAAACAGTACAGTAAGAATTATTTGATGTCTGAGCAAAGTCGAGTCATCTTGTCATCTTTAATTCTCTACTTTTAACAAAATTGAAGACATTGAAAATGTTATTGTATAGATCATTAAAAAGTAATCTTTGGCAAGGTGCTTGTGGCTCATGCCTGTAATCCTAGCTACTCAGAAGGCTGAGATACTACATTCCTTATTTGTAGTTTGAAGCCAGCATGGGCAGGAAAATCTGTGAGACTCTCATCTCCAATTAACCACTAAAAAGCCAGAAGTGGAGTTGTGGCCCAAGTGGTAGAGCACTAGCCTTGAGCAAAAAGAGCTCAGGGACAGCTCACAGGCTCTAAATTCAAGCCTTAGGACTGGTGCATGCGTGTGCGCACACGCACACATACACAGACACAGACACACACACACACACACACTACTCTTTGATAGAAGATCACGTTATGGTAGACTATAAGAGGTCAAAGAACTGAGGGGTAGTTTAATAACAAAGTGCTTCCACTTTACTTACATCATGAGTATGGTTTCTCACCACTTACTTCTGTAAAAGAATAGAATTGAGGAGTTGGAGGCATGGCTCAGTTGGTAGAGTGCCAGCTAATGAGCAAAATCATCAGGTACCAAATTCAAGCCTTGGTCTCAGACCAACAATAAAAAGAATAGAATTGATACTAAACTTAGATTCTCACATTATTATTCATCCATGTGCTTATTATTTTTTTCAAAGGTGCTCTCTATTTTATCAAGAGATTGATTTCCAATATAATTTAAAAATTAGCTTTAATAAAAATGTATAATACATATATTTTGGGTCAATTATAAATATAATAATCATACTAATAGCTCATTATAAAAGAAATTATTAATTTTTGAGACAGATCTAACTATGTAACTCAAGCTGTCTTGAACTCTTCAATGTGGCCGCAGGTTATTCTCCAACTTTCCATCCTTCTGCCTCCGCTTCCCAAATGCTGGAATTGTAATCATGCACCACCAGGCCTGGGAAATAGAATTCTTTCTTTCTTTTCATATTTTTCTTCCCTCCTCTCTTTCTTCTTCCCTCCTGTGATCCTTTTTCCCTCATTCATTTCTTCACCCTCCTTTCCTTCTTTCCTCCTTTTTTCTTCCTTTCTGTTTTGAGGGCTAAAGGTAGAACTCAGTCTTTTAAATGTTAAGTAAGCATTCTACCTCTGAGCTATATGCCCAGCCCTTATTAATCTTAACTGTCACTTTATAGATAAATTTTTTGCAGAAAAAATATATCAACAAAAGACTTCTGAGCATAAATCATATTAGACTTCTTTGGATGAACTAGAATGGGAATATGAGTTTGATAGGGAAAAGGAGTCATGTAAAATTCCCCGGTATTAAAGAAGAAACATGTTTTTGTATTTTTTTTTTTTTGCCAGTCCTGGGGCTTGAACTCAGGGCCTGAGCATTGTCCCTGAGCTTCTTTTGCTCAAGGTTAGTACTCCACTACTTGAGCCCCAGCACCATTTCCAATTTATGTGGTACTAAGAAATCAAACCCAGGGCTTTATGCATGCTAGGCAAGCACTCTACCACTGAGCCACTTTCCCAGCTCCATGTTTTTGTATTCTTAAAAAGAATGATGGGGGCTGGGAAGGTGGCTCAGTGGTAGAGCGCTTGCCTTGCATGCTCGAGACCCTGGGTTTGATTCCTCAGCACCACATAAGCAAAAAGAAAAAACCCGAAAGGGCGCTGTGGCTCAAGTGGTAGAGTGCTAGCCTTGAGCTGAAGAGCTGAGGGACAGCGCCCAGGCCCAGAGTTCAGGTCCAGGGACCTGCAGACCAAAAAAAAAAAATGATGGGATATCAAATTGCTATGGCATTTTTGATTCTAATACATATATTTTAAAGTATTATGTGATAGCTTTATTTCAAATGGCCATCTTTATAATGTGCTGGAAAATATATCCTTTGCAGCTATTTAAATTTACAATAAAAATAATTAGATGTCAACTTGGGCATTTGGGGAAACGTAGAGTTATTTAAAGTTCTTTTGAGGATGTACCTTAAATGTGAATTCTCTTACAAGGATATCTGTTGACCAGGCTCCCTTTCCTTTTATATAAACTGAGTTCTTTTCTCTCTCTCTCTCTCTCTCTCTTTTGTTTTTTAGTCAGACCATTTACCTGGTCATTTTTGCTAGGCAAAGGATTTATTTGATCTAAATTATGTTCATTTTACTTTTTAATTAATGTTATTTCTTTGAGACAGAGTTTTGCTATGTTGCCCAGATTGGCATCGAACTTGTGCCTTAAGTGAGTCTCCTACATCAGACTACTAAATAGCTAACGGTATAAGAATCTGATATTCCATTTGTCTTTGCTTTTCAATTGGTTCACAGTTGAAAAAAATAGTTAAGAAATTTCATTTAACATTTCAGCTTTCCATCTGTTTTGGAAAAGTGAAATATTGAGAAGCACTGGGGCGATGTTTTCATAAGTCAAGGGTCTTCTGCTGGACAGGATTTATGGTTTCTGCATTTGCTTTTACTCTTACTTTTGGCTATATGGCCCTATTTCACTCCTTCATTATTTCCAACATAGGCATCTGAGATGCAGACATTAATTTGAATGGTTCTTATTTCCCCTTGTGAGAGGAAATCTGTAGATAGCTAAATATTTGCATTGTATTATTGTATTGTGGCTTGATTAAAAACTGCTTTCAGAGCCCTGTGCGCTAGTTCATGCCTCTATAGTTCAGGCCATCCTGAACTACATATTTAGACATTCTCTCAATAAAAACAAACAAGACAAAACAAAACAAACTGCTTGCTTTTGTATTTTTAACTTTTTAATATATTTTTAATTATAAAGCTACTATACAGAGGGGTAACAGTTATATGAGTAAGGTAATGAGTACATTTCCTATCGAGCATTGTTACCTCCTCCTTTGTTTTCCCCCTACCATCCCTTTAAACATTTTTTATTGTTATTATAAAGGTGATGTACAGAGGGGTTACAGTTATATAAGTCAGGTAAAGAGTACATTTCTTTTTGGACACTGTCACCCTTTCCCTTGCTCTTTCCCAGTTTTCCCCTCCTATCCCCACCCACAAATAAACTGCTTTTAGTAGGTTACATATTCTTTTTATATTATTATTATTTCTTTTTTATTGTGAAAATACTGTACAGAGGGGTTACAATTACATGGGCAAGATAACGAGTACATTTCTTATCAAGCATTGTAGCCTCCTCCTTTGTTTCCCCTTCCCATCCCTTTCCATCCTTCCCCCCCACCGAATCCTCCCCCCCCCACCAAAGTTGTAAAGTTCGTTTTTTGACATTACGTCTTGTACATCTCGGGTTACATATTCTTATTCTGTTCTCAACTTTCATAAATAGTCACTAGAAGAAACTGTGTGGTAAAACTTGCTAGTACATTTGGGGAGCTGGTAGATGATGAAATTCTATTCCTTTACAGTACTGGTACTAAGTAGACAAGCAAGACACTTCTTTTCTTCTTTTCATTTCAATGAATATTATTTTATATGATCAGATGCATATAGGCATTGTGCCTTTGTGTTCCTCTTCTAAGAGTCATTCTCCTTTCATCTCTTCTTCTAAGAGTCACTCTCCTTTGCCTGGAGTCCAGTATAATTTATCATGTCCCAGTGTATTTTTGATCTAACTTCCACATATGAGAGAAACCTTGAGCCATTTGTGTCTCTGAACTTGGCTTACCTCACACAAGACATTTCTTTAGGCATTCCCAAAGCTTCGTTTCTAGTAAAGAAATGGTATATATCATTTCAAAGACAATGAGAATCAAGTAACTTATTTCATTATTATTATTTTAAAATTGGCTAAAAAGCTCTAAGATAAATTTATCAATTTAACTCATATTTTATATTATGCCTCAAGACCCATATATTCTTGTTTTTAGCTTTCCTGTGGTATTAGAAACTTGGTCTCTTTGTTCTTTTGTATGTGCATTTTCTTATGTTACTGTATGTACTTACTATGAGCTTTGTTAAGTCATACTTTATAGGTAATCTTTTCTTTTTTTTATTTCTAAGGATGGCTGAAGGATGGCTCTTATGAAATTACGGTGTTACTTTTGAATTTTCCATGTTCTTCTTGTCTATCGCCTACAGGGATTATCTGGATAATTTTGGAAGCCAGGAATTTTAGGGTAATCCTACTGTACCTGACATCTACCTAGGACTTTTTCCCCCCTATATAATGCAACTTGCTGTGCAGTGACAGGATAATAACAACAGTAAAAAAAGTGCTTCTATTTCAAGACCCTGGGAAAAAAGGATTTGTTATCTATACTAACTCTTGGAAATCTTATTGAAAAGAATGAAAGCTCCAGCTACATATAGTAGAAGGTACACACTGCATCATAAAAGGAATGTGCTATGTAAGACCAGAAGATACAATTTTCTTTCTCTCTAATGATCAGGGCAGGGAAGTAGCTGTGCTTTAGACGACTAGTTTAGCAGCATTTGTCAGATTATGAATTATTATTAGTGAATGCCAAGGACATGGACCTCTCCCTATATTGTATACTATGATTGGGAGCACATGCGCTGCTCCAATGCCAAGACTACCAAAGAGAATCTGAAGAACATTTATCAAGTTCACCAAAGTACACACATCTATTTGTCAGAATTGGCAAAAATGTAAGGCCCATTTGTCCTGTAGATTTGCGAAGCTTGCTAGGAAGAAAACATTTTTCCTGGTGTAAAGTATGAAGTAGGCTGTGAGAGACACTTTCCTGATGACTGGGATTCCCTGCTCACAATGTAGTTCACTTAAGACAGCAGTCTTGCAGTTCAAGGTTGGTTTAGTGGCTGTCTACAGAGTGTGCTCACTGCCTCATTTCTAAAGGTGATCACTTTCACTTCACCTCCAATCATTTTCAAATTTGGAAAACTCCATACACCTCTTTGAGAACAGCCTGAACAATGTGTGCCAAGCTTCTGGTTTCAAAGTTCATCTATTCTTGAGGTATTTAGACTAGACAAAAGGTTGCAACATATCTTCCACGGCAGGGAAAGTGTAATTTTCCATGGTTTTATGATGTTTTGAAATGCTTGAAGTGATTTTCCCCTAAAATTTCCATAAATAAATAACTGTTACCAGTGATCTAAATTTCATTCTGCGATGCCTTTGCAGAAAATTTCAAAAATAACTCTTCCCTCTTCTCATCATCCAGCTTCCTTCTTCATCATTAATTAGTGTGTACTCCAAGAGCAAAAGCATTAGAGACCCCGGGTGAAAACCCAGAAAACTTGCATGTTTGGATTAAAAGTATGGGAAGTTTGAGCTCTAGTTAAACAAAGCTAAGCTTATGTGATTATAACATAAACCATACTTCTATCACTTAATATAGTATTATGTTTCAGCAAACACCAGGGAGAAGAGCTGGGTGTCTGAGTTCCAAATCCCTGTAGGGACCTGCCATGTTTTCTTGATGGCGTCTGAATCTCTTATCCAGGTACCTTCCCGCAGACTTTCTCTCTATATATAAAGATAACATGTGCCTTTCAAATTTGTCAGAGCAACTCCAGACAAATGACTTTAATTTCTTGCTCAATCCACCCCTGAGGGCTACTGGCCAGTTGTTGGTGTCTATTTTTGTGTACTTTGCTCAAACTCGATCTGTGTGGATGTGGACCTACCAGAGGTTAGACTTAGCTCCCCAACGAAAAGCAACTCAATGCAAAGTCTTGTCCTCAGTAGCATTTTCCTTTTATGATCTTAAGTGTCTGGACTTGCAGGTTGGGGCAGGGGTGGGTGAAACAGTTTCCGAGACTTAGCCTTGGTCTTATCCCTGAACAGGTCGATCGGGGTCTGGCCTAATTTTTCTTTGTCAATGTACGATGTGTGTCTTCTGGAAAATGTCTATCACCGTTCCTCTGCCCGGTTGACCTCATGCCTTTTCTTCTGACCGTCATTACGTCCTGGAGTCTGTGAGGCAAAGGTTTACTTCTGATGCCCACTGCCGTGCACCCCGTTCCCGCGGGGCCGTCTGCTCGCGGTCCTTTCCCGACTGACCCGCGGGCCATCGGCCCCTTCTCCCATCTCCACGCCATCGGTCCAGTCCGCCCATCGCCTCCTCTCTCGCTTAGGACAGTCTGTCCAGTGGTTCCCGCCCGCTGCCCCACGCCCGGCGCGCGGGAGAGCCTGTGGGTCTGTCCCCGGCTATCCCCGCTTTGGGCCCGGACTGCTGGACAGGGGTCTGTCCAGCGTCCGTCCGTCTAGCCTCGGCCTCCGACCCCGCAGGAACTTTGCTGCCACTCCGGGCGGAGTGAGACCGGCGAGTGCGGAGCGAGCGAGGAGAGCGGGAGCGGGCTGTGGCGGGGCGCTGGGCGGGGTG
>NW_012267257.1:270360-310851 GCF_000151885.1 Dipodomys ordii
GCTTCGCGGGAGAGGAGCGCTACTCCCCGCCCCGCGGCCCGGGAGGTGCGGGCGTCCCCGGGATGAAGGCGCGGGTCCGACCCCCAACTCCCTCTTGGGGAGAGCGGGCTCGGAGTCCCTCGTGCCTCTGCACTGGAGGGGGAGGTCGGGCGAGCCGCTGCCCGGGCCGTCCCCCCGGGGCTGGTGAGCCAGGGGAGGGAGCTGCTGGAGCCCCGGGGCCGGAGCTGGCTGGAGCGAGGGCAGCTGGCGGGCGGGACCGGCTGAACACTCTGGAAAGACCCGGGTCCGAGGGGCCCCAGTCTTTGGTAGCGGAAAGGGCGGGAGGAGGAGGTGGGGGTGGGGGTGAGGGGGGTGTCTTGCGCTGTGGTTTGGGGGGGATGAGTGTCTGGTCTAGGTGGGCTACGCTCGGGGCCGGGGACCGCCCTGGAGTTAGGACTCCTGCCTGCCCACCCCAGGGCTAGGCTGGATCTCCGAGGACCAGTCCCCTTCCAGAACTAGGTATTGCGTTTCGAGCGAGTTGCCTGGGGCCTCGGAGAGCCGGGTGGGATTTGCTGGGGGGCGGAGGGGCTCCCGAGATGCGGAGGATGGGGTGGGGTGGACTGATGCGGGCGGGCCGGGCGCGCTGGGGTTTTGCGTCTCCGCTTTGCTAACTTGCCGAGTTGCAAGCTGGGGCTCGGAGTTGTGTTTAGATTCCGGCCTTGGTCCCGGGTTCTGCGAGTCGGTACACTGGGGACTCGGGAGGAAGGCGAGGCAGCCAAGAGGGGGCCCGAAAGGGGCCGGGAGCGAGTGGAGTGGAGCCGCGTCTTCCACTTTTTGGCAGCTGCCCGGGAGCGCTCGGCTCCGCCCCCCTGCGCCCTGTTGCCGGCGCTGCCTCTCTCCCGGCTGCGCGATCTAACCTCACGTTCTCTCTCTCCCTCTCTTTCTCTCCTAGGCTTCTTTTGGAAGTTCGAGCCCAGGTTTGTCCTACTTTCTTACCTCTCCGAGGGGCCCCGGAGGGTAGGGGGTTTCAGAGGTCTGGCGTTAAAGGATTCCGCACGGGGATGTTATCCTGCGAGCTTTCCATCGTTGAACGTGGAGAGTTTCCCTGCGCTTGGTAGAGTTGTTCTGGGAAGGGACAGTTATGGTGTTCTCCCCCCCCCCCCGCCCCCGCCCCCGGCCTCCCTGACGGGCTGGAAACAAGCAAGCTTCCAACAACACCTTGGTACAAACTGTTGATCACAGGTCTTCTAATTTACGTGTCTAATTCTCACTTTTTTTTTTTTTTTTGCCCCAAGCCACGACCTTTGAAATCCCAAATCAGCTTTCTACCCGTTCTAGTGCATTCTGTTTTGATTTTGGGTTCTCTGAGAAAGTGTCAGAGCTTTGAGATTGTGTAGTTTCGATTGTGAACCACGACACCCCATCTGCTCTTGCGTCTTTTTCATGGAGCAAAGTCTATATAGATTATGTTAAAATTGAAAACTCAGCTAGTTAAAGCAACCATAATTTTAAAAATAACCTACCAGTGTTACAAGTTTAGCACAGAAAGTGGTGATACAGGATTTTTGAGGGAAGACAACCTTAAGTGTTTCTTAATTTTTTGAGATCAGAACGCTGGTCAGGATCTGATAAAAACTAGATTCCTTTCCTGACCTCTGCTCATAGGCTGGTTTGTAGGATCCCTGAAGCCAGTCTGTGGCGAGGGCTCGTCCTCATCTGCTAAAATGTAAAAATACCTTTGCTTCAGTTTCTCATCTGCTTTCCAGCTCTCCTCTTGGCTAACTTTTCCATCTCACAAACTCCAGGAAAAGTCCCTCTACACTAGTCCACCTCCCTTATTTGACAGTGGAGGAGGTTTTTAAATTACTGTGTTGAAAGTCACAAAGTTAGCAGAACGTTGATGAATCCCCAAGTCTTTATGTTCTACTTCAGAGTGAACAAATACATTTTCCTTGCAATATTGCCTTTTGTATTTAGTTAACTTTTAAGGTCTTGTTTATGGTGTCATAAAATAATATCAACTACAAGGAATTTATGATAATTTAAAAAGTGGCTGTGTAAATTGTGCATTTAAAGTTGGCTTTTACTCTTTTGGCTAATTTTGAGACAAACATATTCTATAACTGTTGTTAAAGGAAAGCATATTTATGTACATGATGCCAAACATCTAGATGATAAAGTAATTTTTCCATTTTGCATCACTGTCTGCATTTATGAAGTTACAATCTAAATAAAAAGCCAAAGGCAGTGTGGTTTCAATGTCTAAATGGACATCAGCCAAGTTTTGAAGCGAATTTTAGAGCTAGAAGGGACTCATAGTTCATTTTAGCCAACCACATGTGTTTTACAAATGAAAAACTGGATCTAGATCTAGAAAGATTGCATGACTTCCCACAGGACCCAGAAGTCAAAGTCAAAGCCACGAATAGGCCTTCAGACGCTTTTATTTCATCCCTGACATTTCAGCATACCACAGAGGTTTCTAGGAGTTCTCAGAAATGAAAACTTGTAATGGGGATGTTCTCTTTTGAGCTAGTTAAAAAACTCATTTTCTTTTTAAAGTAAAGCCACCTGTATTTCAACAGGTGTTTTACATGAGCAGGTAATATTTTTTAGCATTAAAGAAATACAATGTAAGTCTAAAGAATGAAGTCTCCCAGAAACAATTATTTTTAGACTGATAGAGGTCTCCGAACACACAGTTATATCTTTTGCCATGGTGAAAAGATTTTATCCCAGTTCACTATTTTGGTCATGATTTCACACTATGCTTAAGTTTAAAATATTAAATATTAAATAGCTTGGTAAAAAATAGGTAAAACTTTATGTTGAATAGGTTTCCATCCACTTCATAGATTTTAATGCTACATTCCTTTTCTGCTTAGAGTCATCATTCTAGTTAAATTTGATACTAGAGTAAAACAAATGGAGCAAATCCTATTTTTCATACTCTTTCATTCTCTTGGGTTTATAACTTGTATTCATTTCTTTCAGCTTTTGGAATATCCTGTTGTTTTTATATATTTGCTAGTTACACGATGTATAGTTTTATTAGCAAGTATAAATTGAACAGGACTACTTGTAATGAGAAATATTTTCCAAAGCTTTCAGATATGGTTTATCTGTGTTCCCTTCACATAGCCTAAGAACTTTACTAGTTATCAAAACAAAGCATAGATTTGTAGTGGAATACCTATATGATTATGCTGGAGATATAGAAATACTGTCACAGATATGTCTTGTTATACTTTTTAAAGAGTGAATTCCTGTATAGCTTCTTCATAGAAACTTGTATTTATTCTATGAACCAAATTTTTGTTGTATTTTGTGTCTTACTTGACAGGTAGAAATGGGGTAAAATTTATATTCTCTTCTGAGGTGTTAACCTTCATGTATAGCATATTCTTGTGAAATCTTCTGTTCATGCCAATATATCCTTCTGACATTGTGCATTTTCTTTAAAACAAATACATTAAAGCTAACTAAAGTTTGCTTTTCTCTATGAGTATTTATTTAAGTATACTCCATTTAAATCACTTAGTTGTTATTGTTAACTGGGATTTTCTAATGGACTGAATCTCTTGTAAAAGTGTTTGTAAATTACTCTGCTTTGTTCTTTTGCTGATTTAGATATATTTCTAGAATCATCTGGTCTTACTTTATAGCCTATAAAGTATATAGTAAATTCACTTAGTAAAACTTACATGTAAATGTTAAAAAGAACTGGCAGAAGAGCACAGATTTTCATTTTCTTTTGCAAATAGCCTGTGGATGTGTAAAGTGATTCAGTTTGTTTCGTTCCAGTTGGGTCTTTGTCTTCTGAGGATCATGATTTTGACCCCACTGCTGAGATGTTGGTCCATGACTATGATGATGAAAGAACTCTTGAAGAAGAGGAAATGATGGATGAGGGTAAAAACTTCAGTTCTGAAATTGAAGACTTAGAAAAGGTAAGATGTTTACTTAGCATTTTAACACAAGTTTTTGGTAAAAATTTTGAAATTCTATTGTAAGCTGTTTTCCAATTTATTTGAAAAAATTGTAAATCTTTTTAAAATTTCACTTAAAAGATTGTCACTGATTTCCTCATTATTTGAGAGTCTAGACAGTACATTTTTATTTAAATTCTTTTTTTCCTGTTAAATCTACTTTTTAAGCTAAGGGCCTGTGCTGGTGGCTTATGACTGTAATCCTAGCTACTCAGGCTGACATCTGAGGTTCATGGTTCAAAGCCAGCCCAGGGAAGGAAAGTCCAGGATACTCTTATATAAACTACTCAGAAAAATCCAGAAATGGTTCTGTGGCTCAAGTGGTAGAGTTCCAGCCTTGAGCAAAAGAAGCTCAGGCCCTATGTTCAAGCCCCCAGGACCAGCACCAAAAAAAGCTCATGCTAGTACAGTCAAGAAATCATTTCTAGTCATCTTAGAGATAAGGAAATTGAATTATAGGTAACTGTAGACCTTAAACTGAGTTCTGTCCCACTTTAGGTCTTTTCATTATATCATACTGTTCTGCTGAGGGTCAAAGTATAGTACTTAAATAGATACTACAGTAGATAGAGGGGAAAAAATGTTAGTCTTTTCTTTCAACTTAAAATTGGTAGACTACTAGAAGAAAATTGAAAAAGCTTGATTATATTTTGGGATGCAAATTGAGTAATATCCTATCCCCTATCCTCTAGTCATCTTTGAAAAAGTTGGCAGGATTGAGAGTAGTATATAACTTGTAATTATAGTGAAAAGCCTCCACAGGGGTCATTTTGAAAAACTGTAGGATTATAGTTATATGTAGTAACCTTATTTGAAAATTTCTAATGGGTCAGAGTAACAGAAGCTTTCAAGAATAATATTAAATAATACTAAACTTCTAGGTTTCCATAGCTTTCATTTTACAAGTTTTATGAGGCAGGAATGGGATATTATTGCATTTCTTCACTCAAGGTCCTAGATTCATTTCTTGTTCTGAACATTTCTAGATGCCTTCAATCATTTGGTCATCGATTGTAGTTACAAGAGATCTCTTGTGGTGATCTTGTAGCATACTTTCCTTTGATAACATTTGTTGTTAAGGAAAAAAGACAACAGGATAGTTTCAACATAATAGAATATGGCAGATGCATCCTATCCTTGCAGATAACTGTCAGTAAAATAGTAAAAGCTAAATTTTACTTGCTGTATTAACTTAGTTACTACTTGACTGTGAGTAATCTGATAGAGGTGTTAGCAGGCTGAAAAGTTATTTTTCCCATTTTAGCCTTTATTCCAGAGATTATAGTAATAGTTGTTTTGATCTATGTTTCATAATTTTCAAATACGAATTGACCCAGGCATGGATGTCCAAGTCTGTGAGTATAGCTACTTGGGAGACTGAAGTGAGTAAGATCTCGAGTCCATGATTTTGATATCAGCCTGAGCAACATAGTGAGACCCTGTCTCAGAAAAAAAAAAAAAAAAAGAAGAAGAAGAAATGAATTAAGAGTTGAAGAAGATGTAGAGAAATAGAGTTACAATTCAGTTACAGAAATGCCTGGTACTTAGTCTTTCCTTTGCTTTTTCTTTTGGAGTATATGTTAGTAATTAAATCTTTGTTTTATAATATGTGGCACTAAATTTGTACATCCAGAAAAATCGTAGTCCCTTAAATGCTTTAATTTCTCTGAAAGTACTTGAACAGTTTTACTTTTTGGTAAAATTTATATGGCCTTTATGTAAATTCTAGGGAAGACTCCTGAGCTGTGTCTTCATTCAGGAGGCTCACATTTCTGTCATTGTGTAGTGGACAAGGAGCTGTTTCTAAGTGACTGACTTTACTTCCTATCTTCTATGCTTTGCTTCTTCTTCTTTTTTTTTTTGTCTGTAGTGGAGCTTGAACTCTGGGCTTGGGTTTTATCCCTCAGCTCTTCAGCTGAAGGAGAGCATGATACCACTTAAGCTACAGTGCCAAAATCTAGT
This sequence comes from Dipodomys ordii, assembly GCF_000151885.1. Classification (NCBI taxonomy): domain Eukaryota; kingdom Metazoa; phylum Chordata; class Mammalia; order Rodentia; family Heteromyidae; genus Dipodomys; species Dipodomys ordii. The sequence continues at coordinate 276,291 of NW_012267257.1, forward strand.
TGTTTTCTAGTGGTTTATTGGAGATAAGAGTCTCATGGACTTTCCTGCCCTGGCTGGCTTTGAACCATGATCCTCAGATTTCAGCCTCCTGAGTAGCTAGGATTACAGGTGTGAGCCACCAGTGCCTGGCTTGTGCTTTGCTTCTATAGGAAAGCATTATTATGTAGATGTCACTATTGTTTATTAATATTTAATGAAACATGAAAATGAATGAGAGCTAGACACATATAAAGAATAGGATCATTAGAGTTTTAGAAGAAACTTTTTTAATGTTTTAATCTATTTGTTAGAACAGTAATTTAGATATTGGTACATGTTGGTAGTCTTATGGACATGAAGTTAATATTTTCAGCAGTTGTAAATGTTTTTATTTTTATAGTAAATATTTTGATTATTAACTACAAAGATAGCCTGTTATTTAGTGCTTACAAATTTTTGGAATATTATGTGATATGGGAAATATGTGAGGTATAAAATCAGTCTTCTTATAGTCCTTTGGTGAATATAGACTATATTATACAACTAGATTTTTAGCCATTAAACATGCAAAAATAAGATTTTGAAATATCTTCATATAACTTATTTTTTTTCATATACTACAGGGAAGTTTTAGTAATCCCAGATTTAGATCCAAATCTTTAAAAATTCTCTTACTATTCCTGCTTAATCATATAGATTTCCCTCAAATTAAAAAATTTTGGCAAGTTCCAAAGAGCATAAATAAGTGAAAAAAATTCACCTTTTCTACCATTTGCACTTTAGGTACTTTTATTAAGCATTTAAAAAATTCTGTGTATGTATGTTTCACAAGATGTCAGCTTATTGGTTACTAATGTTAACCTGTCTCTCACACCATCTCATTTTGACCTCTTCAGCCACACATCAGGTATACCAGAACACTATTGGCATTATTTCTTTCATTGAGAGTCCTTATTGATTATGAGGATTGCAATTGACTTAGAAATAGGATGGATGGTATGAGTTTTGTAATAGGATAAATCCCAATTTCTGTTACATAAGGTTATGCATCATAGAGTCAAAGAAATAACGATCTTTTCTTTTTGATAAGGAAATGGAGGTGAGGAAGGGGGCTTAGATGATTTGTCAAAGCTAATGGTTAGCAATTAGAGTATCTTCTGATTGTATATCTGTACTCTTCTTAATTTCTATCCTTTAACTTAGAAGTTCATTCATTAATATGATTACACTCAATTATGACATTTCAACTTAAGTAAATTTGACAGAATGTCCAAGAAAAAGATGAAGGGGAAAATTTCCTGTACTTGGATTAGATGCTCAATTACACTTATAAGCTGATCTGGCTAGATACCACAGATCTTCAGAGACTTGAAATTGACTAAATCTGTTTTGAAAAAAATAGTTTTTCTGCTTTATTAATAGGTTCTAATAGAAAGTTGATCTATGAAGTGACTACATTTATCTTTTCCAGTTTTGCTTTAACAGTTTCATCCTATAGATAATTGTGTTTTAGAACCAGCTTCCTTTATGATGGTCATCCTTTGAACTTAGTAATGAAGATTCCACCAAGATGATTAACAGATTTCTTAACAGGTGATCATGCTGTGTCTTAGAGAAAGCAGAGGTTTTCATATGGAATTACTACTACTATACATACTGTCCTTTCAAACTTACCATTCTTTCTCACCTATCCCAGAATTATCTGCCAGATCACTATAACCCCTAGATCCTATCCCTTGTACTCCATGTTTTTCTCTACTTTTTTTTTTTTTTTTTTTGATAGAGTCTGGCTGAATAGCCCACACTGACCTCAAATTTTTCTCAGTATCCTGGGTGCTAGGATATAGGCATGTGCCACTGCATCCAGCTATTCCACTTTTTTTTTTTTTTTGGGTCCGGTCATGGGGCCTGAACTCTGGGCCTGGGCGCTGTCCCTCAGCTCTTCAGCTCAAGGCTAGCGCTCTACCACTTGAGCCACAGCGCCACTTCGGGCTTTTTTCTTTTTGCTTATGTGGTGCTGAGGAATCAAACCCAGGGCCTCATGCGTGCAAGGCAAGCGCTCTACCACTGAGCCACCTTCCCAGCCCCTATTCCACTTTTTAAAAAGGATTTAAACATGAAATTCTATTCACATATTTCTCACATTGGAAGAAATTGTCTGTTGACCATGTGCCGCCCTGCCCTCAGTCATTTTCCTTCTTTAGCCAAGTTTCATGGACATATATGCACTTTCTTCCCACCCATTAGTCCTTAGCTTGGTTTCTTCTATCTTGATGTCAGGTCACTGGTAATATCGGATTGCCATATAGTAAGAACTCATCCTGTTTGCCCTTTCTGGGTGATCTCACTCAAGCATGCACCTTCAACTTTCACCTTAACTTCAGCATTGCCATCATGAACCCTTGGGTTCGTTTGGAGCTGGAAATCTCACAGTCTGTTTAGATTCCCATGTTGCTTGCATCCTCTCCATCAAGTAAGTCATTCTTAAATTTTGCTAAAATAATTCATTTCTTTAGTTCAGCCTCTCATTCTTCTAGTTCCCCTAGAACATTATTTCTAAAATGTAAACTGTTTTAAGTTACCCTATTGAGTATAAGGTAATATATCTGAGAGTGTTTCTCATAAAACATAGATTATCTCTCTTTTCTCACTGCTCTCTTCCTAAATGAGCTCATCAACTCCTGTGGCTTTAAATATCATCTAAATGCTAATGAATGCCTGATTTATATCCTTAGCCCCACCTGATTCTTTGAGCTCTAGGCTCTTGGCCAACTAACTTTGCTACTTGGATGTCTTGTAGTTGTCTCAAACTTGTATCTTTTGCAAACTTTTTTTTTTCATTCAAAAACCTTTTCTTCCATTATTTTCAGTATAAGTTACTACTTTCTAGGCATTTATTCACATAGAAATCTCTGGGTTTCCCTTCATTCTCACATTCAGTAACCTATTGATTCCACTTCAGAATATATCATATTTTATTCATTTCTCTCTTTATCACTGCCTGAATCTAGCACAAGGCTCTATATCTCTCCATCCTATGCCAAAACTTTTCTTACTGAACAAGTAAGAAAAGCTACCTGACACTGAAGAAGAAACTTGTGCATTTCATTCCTTTTGTGGTTCTCCAAAGGCTTCCCATTGCTCTAGAAATAAAGTCCAAATTCTTCTGTGATCTGTCCTTACTTCTCTTCCCATTCTCCTTTTGAGTCCTTGTTCTATTCACCAAGCTCCAGCCATTCTAGCTTAATAGAGACCAGGTCAGCCATCATATGTGTTTTTTCCTTTGCCTTGAATGCTCTTTCCAGGATTGGCCATATCTCAGACTTTGGATCTTAGCTGAAAGATCATTTTGTGTCCATCCCATTACGATAAGAAAGTGGTTACCCAATGTTACATTACTTAAGGGTCCTTTATGTTGCCTTTGTGCTCATCAGAGCAGGCAGTTATATATCTGTGTGTTGTTAGTACCGCATCTCCCAGCTGAACGCTGTAAATGGGCAAGGCCTGTGTTTCATACCAGCATCTAGCCTAGTGACTTCTTGTCACATAGTCATTGTTACTGGCAGTAATCCCACCCTCACCCTCCCACCCCTACTATCACAGCTCATATCTGTCAGAAACTGCTTTGTCAAGACTTAGCTCAGTGTGTCCCCTCTGTTTCTATTTTTCTTGGGGTATACATTTTCCTTCTCTGTCCTTACAAATTCACAGCAACAATTCCAGAACTAGGTTTTATATCATATTTTATTTGCATACATGATCATTTGTCAATGAATTCCTTAAGAGCCAAAATTTCTTTTTGTAAATTTCCATATTCATAGGCAATAACCCTTACTTAGCAGAGTGCCTAGAACTCAATATATTATAAGAAGGTAGAGACCATCAGTGCATAAGTGAAAACTGTCATTTTCTTAGCTCAGGGAGCAAGTCTACTGTGACGTTTTGGAGAAATGCTACTGATAGGTGGTTAACAAAAACTGCAGCTCAATCTCATCTTAATCATATAACCAGTTACTGTAGCCGATGGGAATAAGCTGAAGACTAAACTGGATGCTAGATACCTGTGCTTTGGGAGAATAACAGTACATGGAGTTTTTGCCCTGGTGTGGGTAAATATGTCTGTCCTGTTCATTCAGCTTAATAAGTACTGATTCTATGTACCCTTAAAACTTTAGTTGATTTCAATCTCCAGGTAAAAAGATTTTGAGTAGCATGATTGTCACAGTCATTAGAAAGTATATGTCTCCTGCTGCAAATTCATGAATTAAAATTCTGTCATATTCCTTATTCTAAGCATACTTAGTGTGATTCTGTCTCCATTCAGTCAAGCACAATGGCAAAGACCAAATATGGTAGGACCCTCAGGTCCTGATTCACTGGTGGGCAGCCAGAAGTTTTCTAGAAATTACTACTGGCTCCTTTCTGCTCATGTTATAATTACCTGTGTGTGGTTGTACACTGTATTCACATTTAGCTTCATGTGTTTGTCTAAATGGAAAATTAAACCAGTAAATAAACTTTAAAAATAAACCTCTTAATTTATAGACATAAACATCTTATAATTATTTAACAAGCTTATTGATTCACAAGTAGATTGTTTTGAAGTTACTCATTTGAATGAAACTTACAAATAGTTGTATGTGCTTTAGTAGGTAGTAAAAGCAAAAAAAATGTATATATATATATATATATATTTTTTTTTTGTTGTTGTTGTTGTTGTTGTTGTTGTTGGTCAAGGGCCTTGAACTCTGAGCCTGAGCACTGTCCCTCAGCTCTTCAGCTCAAGGCTAGGGCTCTACCACTTGAGCTACAGCACCACTTCTGGTTTTCTGGTGGTTTATTGGAGATAAGAGTTTCATAGACTTTCCTGCCCCAGGTGGCTTTGAACTGTGATCCTCAGATCTCAGCTTCCTGAGTAGCTAGGATTGTAGGCATGAGCCACTGGTGCCCAGCACAAAATATATTTTAAAAGGAGTATATAATGCTATTGTTGGTCACTGGTGGCTCATGCCTATAATCCTACCGAGTCAAGAGGTTGAGACCTAAGAATCATGGTTAGAAGCCAGCCCAGGCAGGAAAGTCCATGAGACTTATTGCCAATTAACCATGAAAAGCTGGAAGTGATGCTGTGGCTCAAGTGTTAGAGTGCTAGCCTTGAACAATAAGAGCTCAAGGACAGTGCCTGGGCCATGAGTTTAAGCCATAGGTCTAGCATGAAAAAAGGAAGCAGAAATACAACATTTTTATCAGATAAATTCTGTTGGGAAAACAGTAACTAGGTACCACTGTGAGGCATGTCGTAGCCCACAGAGCCATGGTGCAAGAACTTGGGGACTGAGGATTCAAACCCAAAAGTAAGCTGCAGGAGAGAGTAATACACTCTTCATCAGACCTTTATGAAAAAGTTGATGTAAAAGAAAAATATATGAATATAAAATATTATTGTACTTTGTACACTAGCATGTAAGTGTTGCTGGTGTTAGGAAATGTTTGAACAAGGTTTTCTATCAGGTGTCTTCTGTTATCATGAAGAATAAATAACTACTTAATTGCAAGGAAACAACCTACAAATTACATGGATGTTATTAATTAAATATTTTTAATATAAATCTTTCTCATACTAGTGTTGTGAAGCTAACTAAAAGATTATTACCAAAGCAAATCTTTGGGGAGTTTCTAAAAGAAAATAAAACTTAAAACTCATATGCTTTTGTAAATACATTGTTTATTCTCTAGAAGTTTGGTCCTGATTTCTAAAACTAGTACAAAATGAAAAAACTAAAACTTAGCTTTGAGTGTGTTATGGCATTGTGCTGTATGGGTTTAAGGGCATTGCAGATTACCTGCAGTTCAGCATTGAGACATTCACTAAGTTCATATTTGTATCCTTCCTTGAATAGGAAGGAAACATGCCTCTAGAAGATTTATTGGCATTCTATGGCTATGAACCTACAATTCCAGCAGTTACAAATTCCAGTGCAAATAGCTCCCCAAGTGAACTTGCAGACGAACTACCGGATATGACACTGGACAAAGTAAGTACAAGCATTTGAAAGAAAAATTCAGGCTCCATGATCATTGACTGTTTGTTAGAGTTTCCTTTGTTTAAAGCATTTTGCAATTTTGAAATAAAAAGTTCTTATTATGTTCTCATTGTGTTTTCATTTTGGTGACTGATTTAAACATTTGGCTTTGATCACAGTAAGAGCAGTAGTAGCAGCTTCTGAATACTTGGTATACATAATATTTTACCGTTTATTTTTCATTTTTTCTGTTTTGAGTTATTGTATTTAAACTTAGTTTTACCTTAACTTCTTATGATTTTTAAACACATGAATGTTTTAATAAATTTCCTAGAAGCCTGGCTGAGTGGTAGGAGAAAAGAATTCACAGGCTCTGGATTTGACAGTAGCCAAAGCCATGGTTACCTGTCTCTAATATAAGCTGGTTATGCAGAAGCTTTCTCATTCCCAGATGAGTAAAACCACACACATAGCCTTGGCTCTGCTGACAAATCCCTAGAAAACTTTCCTTTTAGGGCTCAGTGAGAGAGAGGAAGCTATGTCTTAGAACTTCTTTTTGTGAGTTATAGTCCCATTTTTCAATCAAATGATGTATTAAAGCTTATAGACGTTAATTCCATGATCATTCAGTAGTAAATGCCTGCTGTGTAGCAGGCACAAGGATGACTACACTTAACATGAAAATTAGTCCATCCAGGTGCTGGTGGGCGCCCACTATAATCCTAGCTAATCAAGAGGCCACCATCGGAGGACTGTGGGTCAAAGTCAGTCCAGGCAGGAAAGCTCATGTAGTTACAACCAACAAGTCAGAAGTGGAGCTGTGGCTCAGATGGCAAAGCATCAATTTTGAGTGAAAACACTCAGGGACAGCACTCAGGCCCTGAATTGAAGCTCCTAGACTAGCAAAAAACCCAAAACCAAACCAAACAACAACAACAAAAAATTCAAATTTTCTTCTTTTAAAAGTTGTACTATTAGCTGGGTACTGATGGCTCACACCTGTAATCCTAGGTACTCAGGAGGCTGAGATCCGAGGATTTTGTTTCAAAACTAGCTGGGGCAGAAAAGTATGTGAGACTCTTATCTTTAATTAACCACCAGAAAACCAGATGTTGCCCTGTGGCTCAGAGTGGTAGAGCTCTAGCCTTGAGCAAAGGAGCTCAGTGACTATGCCCAGGCCCTTGAGTTCAAGCTTCATGACCAACAACAACAAAAAAAATGCACCTTTAGTTTGAATTGTTCATTAGTTGAATTTTTTTTTTTTTGCTAGTCCTAGGGCTTGAAGGCTTGAACTCAGGGCTTTGGCACTGTCCCTGAGCTTCTTTTGCTTAAGGCTAGAACTCTGCCACTTGAGCCACAGCGCACTTCTGGCCTTTTCTGTTTATGTGGTATTGAGGAATTGAATCCAGGGCTTCATGCATGCTAGGCAAGCACTCTACCATTAAGCCACATTCCTAGCCCCTAGTTGAACTTTTTATATTGTGAAAGGATTATAGAATATAGAGGCATTTAAAATTTTTGTTTTAGTTGTTGGCAGAAAGTGAATATAATTGTTAACCATTTAGAAGTCAAATTATTTTTGTTAGGTTTGTTTTGGGGTTTGGTCTTCTTGTTGTTCCAGGCTGGTAACAAATTCCTGGGCTTAAATGATTTTCTCATCATACCACTATACCAGGCTATAAGTCAGATTATTTTTGTTATATTCACTGAAAATTAGCCTGAACCTTCCAGTAAGTTTGCTACATATCAACACATTAGGCAAATTGTTATAAGTCTACTAAATATTAAATCTTTATATACATTGAGTAAATTACAGGAGAATTTTAAATTTACTTTTCAAGGACAAGAAGACATTATCTACTTAATTATATTCTGGTAATAAAAATGAAATCATGTTTCTTAGTTGATGATGGAATCATTTCTAATTCTAACTCTGCTTTTCTATTCTTCCAGGAGGAAATAGCGAAAGACTTACTGTCAGGTGATGATGAGGAAACTCAGTCTTCTGCAGATGATCTGACACCATCTGTGACTTCACATGAAACTTCTGATTTCTTCCCTAGGCCTTTACGATGTAAGAAGTCAAATCATTACTGATTAGTAGCAATGAAACTGTAATCTAACTACATTTTCTTATGTTCAGTAGTTAAGACTATTTTAAATGTTTTATATAGTTGATATAAAATACTAATCTGAACAAGATTATAACCTTTCTATTGGGACAGAGATTAATAAATATGCTATTTAAAAATTTAAACATTCACTTGTTTTTGAAGGCTGCCTGTTTGCTGGGCACCGGTGGCTCATGCCTGTAATCCTAGCTACTCAAGAGGCTGAGTTCTGAGGATCGAGGTTCAAAGCCAGCCCGGGCAGGAAAGTCCGTGAGTCTGGTATCTCCAATAAAACACTAGAAAACCAGAAGTGGTGCTGTGGCTCAAGAGGTAGAGTGCTCACCTTGAGCTGAATAGCACAGGGACAGCACCCAGGCCCAGAGTTCAAGCCCCACGACTGACCAAAAACCCCCACAATTTATAATGGAGGCTGCCTGTTTTCTTTATCAAAGTTCATCTGTTGCTATGGTGTTACTATAGTCAGCCATAAAATTTTATAGATAACTTCGGTTTTTGTTTGGTTCTGTTAAGTAGCACTTGCTCATCAGATTTTGAAAACTTGCCAGTGCTCAATAAGTATTTTATTTGTAGTAATTGGTTCTTTTTCAATCCTCTTAGTTCTTGGAGTTATTCCTTAGATGCTTAATAATATCATTAGAAATGTTTTGGACTGAAATACTTATATGCATTTTCACTTATTTTAAAGATTTTTTTTATGATAGAAACATTCATTTAACTAGTTCAAATACACGTATGCATGAATTCCATGTATAAGAACTAGGTTCTGTATATCCCCTTCTGGATTAGTCTAATCAGATTTCAAGTTCTTAACTCTTTTTGTAAAAGTGTTAACAGTGGTTTTCTATTATGTCCAATTTGTTTAGTATACTACTACTAATAAGGATACTAGATTTCAGTAGTTTTAAGTGCCTTGTTATTTTAATGATGTCAGTTGTGAAGATAGTGTGGGTTTAGAGAAACACTAGACTAATTTCACTTTTCTATGTTTTGTAAAATATAAAAGGCAAATACTAATTTCATATACTCTGAAATAAAAACCAGTAATAAAAACCTTTAAAATTTTCTTCTTTTAAGCAAATACTACATGTGACGGTGATAAGGAATCAGAGGTTGAAGATGTTGAAACAGATAGTGGTAATTCACCTGAAGACTTGAGGAAGGTAGGTTTAATTTCCAATATAAGCTAGTAGAGTTTGGACTAAAGTGTCTTTTAAAAACATTTCTGAGAGGGGTGGGCAGTGGCTCATGTCTGTAATCCTAGCTACTCTGGAGGCTGAGATTGAGATCTGAGGATAATGGTCCAAAGCCAGCCCAGGCAGAAAAGTCCCCGTGAGACTCTAATCTCCAATTAACTACTCAAAAAACTGGAAATGGCACTGTGGCTCAAATGGTAGGGTGCTAGCCTTGAGCACAAAGAGGCTCAGGGATAGTGCCCAGACCCTGAGTCCAAGCCCCACAACTAAAAAAAAGAAAAAAATTATGAGATGATTTATGATAATTTTATTATTGCAAGATGAAACTGATAAATGACTTAGGATGTTTTTCAGAGTTTATTTGTATAATATATGGTTTTCCTTTTAAACTTTTCTATAGGAAATAATGATCGGTTTACAATATCAAGCAGAGATTCCTCCTTATCTTGGAAACTACAATAATAATGAGAAAGGTAAGGAGAGCATTAGATTTTGATAATGTTTGATAGGACAAACTGCCACTAAAACTTTCATTTAAATATTTAACAACTTCTGGGCCCTGGTGGCTCACATCTGTAATCCTAGCTACTCAGGAGGCTGATGAGGATCAGGGTTTAAAGCCAGCACAGGCAGGAAAGTCCATGAGACTCTTTCCTCCAATTAGCTACTCAGAAAATCCTGGAAGTGACACTGTGGCTCAGGTGGTAGAGTGCTAGCTTTGAGCACAACTCCGTTCAAGGACAGTGCCCAGTCCCTGAATTCAAGGACCAGCAAATAATAAATAAATACCTGTTAACTAACCTAGGCAACATAAAAGTAGATTAGGGACCAGAGGAACTTTTCAGAGGTAGAATATTTACATCTGATTTGGGAAAAATGTATCAAAAGAATTCATGGTCAGGCACCAGTAATTTATGCCTTTAATCCTACTCAGGAGATTGAGATCTGATGATCACAATTTAATGCAGCTGTGGCAGTAAAGTCTGTGAGACTCTTCTCTCTACCCAAAAGCTAGAGTAACATCCTTGAGCAAAAAAGGTCTAGGCTGAGTTCAAGCCTTAGTACTGGCATGTACGCAAGTACACACACACATACACACACACACACACTCCCACCCATGCAATACAATGAAGTGAGACCCTGTCAATAAACCAAATCAACACAAACCAACACTAATCATGTTCTCATGAGACTCAGGGACTCCTTACATGGTAAGGAGTCTGACTAGTGTACTCAGGACCTATTTCAAAGAGTGCAGAGCCTCCTGAATGTAACACCTTGGACTGCATCTTTCTTCAGTAGAAGTGGGTAAAAATTGCATTACTTGAAGTAGTGAGAATGTTAGAAAATGTAGTCTTGTGAAAAGAAAATAGGATTTCTGTTGCCCAAGAAAGAGTAGGCGGTGGATTCTGCTGTACATTGCTACTTACAGCACTTAGTTTTTCTTCACACTTTTTGACAGATTCCAGATGTATTTGGTTCTGAGAATGTGGAGGGGAAATGGTAGTGGGAAATAAAATACACATATGCTTCCTAGCTGATCTTAGGAACCAGGTAGCTAAGGACTATTCCATGGGCATTTATTTGGTCTTTTCACTAATGAATTGATTCATCCGTATGAAGTCACAAAGGCAAAAGCCATGAACTGTTTCCCAAGTCCTTTTTTCTTCCTTTTCACCATGTTAGATTAACTTTGACTTTAATATTATAAGCCTTGTCAACTATTAACACCATTTTCCTAAACTGCTTTCAAACAGATAGATAGAAGACAGTTATCTCAGGAGAAGCAGACAGTAGCTGATAATCTACAAATGTGCTAGCTTCTATACACCAACAAGCCATACCACTCCTCCACAATGTCAGACATGCTCAGGGAACTAAGTATTTGCTTACTGCCATAGGTTCTTAGGATAAAACATAATGGAGGTGATATTCTTCAAATTCAGGAAATAAAAGGTCACTTTTTGTAAGGATATCAATAAAGGAAAATACTCCTTATTTCACTATTATTTGATAATTTTGTTTTAATTTTTGTTTTATTTGCAGTTTTATTCTCTGAAAATTTCATAGAACCACTTTGGGAATTTAAGAGAAAAATTCCAATGTGGTTATTAAAGACTTTGAACAGTTCTATTTACTGCTTTATTAGGAAACTATAAGATACCAATATAGGGGTTCACAATTAGATTTTAGTAGACATACAACACCTAGCTTCTTTAAAAATCTTTTAAAGTTATTACTGTAAAGGTGATATATAGAGGGGTTACATTTATGTAAGTCAAGAAAAGAAAAGAGTGTGTTTCTTCTTTTTTCTTTTGTCAGCTGTGGGGTTTGAACTCGGTGCCAAGGCCTGGGTGCTGTCCCTGAACTCTTTTGCTCAAGGCTAGTGCTCTACCACTTGGAGCCACAGTGCAACTTCTGGGGTTTTCTGGTGGTTAATTGGCCTTTCCAGATCAGTCTGGCTTTGAGCTGTGATCCTCAGATCTTAGCTAGGAGTAGCTAGGATTACAGGTGTGAGCCACCAGCACCTAGCAAGAATATATTTTTTAGACAGTGTCACTCCTTCTTTCACTCTCTCAAGGTTTTCCCTCCCAGCTGTACCTACAAGTTGTAAAGTTCATTTTGAATATAGTGTCTAGTGAGTCCCATTGCTGCATTTGTTTACCCTTTGTCCCTCCATTTCTGTGCCTCCCCTCAAAGTAGCTTCTTGGTCTGACTACTGACATCTAGATAATAAGTTTAAAAAAAAAACACAACATTTAATACTAGTGGAAGGTTCTTCTTGCTTGACAAATTACTGGTGTCCTCAAGATTAGTTAACTTATCCTGATATGTAGAAAAAAAAGGTCTATATACATTTTGTAATGTGTTCACTATTTTTAATGTGTTAATGGGCTTTTCTTTATCAGTGTATGAAAATGAAGACCAGTTACTGTGGCGTCCTGACGTGGTTTTGGAGAGCAAAGTTAAGGAATATCTCATTGAGACTTCACTAAGAACTGGAAATGAGAAAATAATAGATCGTATTTCTGCAGGGACACACACAAGGGACAATGAACAGGTATACTTCAGCATCTTTTTTTTTTTTTTTTTTTTAGTGGTCATGGGGCTTGAATTCTGGGCCAGGCCATGGTCCCTGAGCTCTTCAGCTCAAGGAGAGTGCTCTATCACTTGAGCAACAATGCTTCCAGTTTTCTGGTGGTTAATTGGAGATAAGAGGCTCATGGGCTTTCCTGACTAGGCTGGCTTTGAACCGTGATCTCAACCCTCCTGAGTAGCTAGGAGTATAGGCATGAATCACCAGTGCCTGGCTTCAGCATCTTTTTGAATAACTACTAACTTGCTTAATTTCAAATATTTGATTAAAATATTTCTTACATGAGTTGGCATATCTTTCTTACAGTTTTTTTTATTACAAAATAATTGGTTTAATTAAGAAGCATAAGACCTAGAGGTAACCTCTGCGTCCATGCATTTTCTTCTGGTCTTTTTTTTTTTTTTCCCATAAATACACACTTACTTTAGGTAGAATTTTATATTCTTTTAATCTTATTTTTCTTAGCCAGTAAGAATTCTGTAATACCTTATTTAAATTATATTCTATTTTATTTTTTAACATCTTGTGGACTTTCAGATTTCCTGATAAAGGTATTCTTTGAATTCTTGAATCTTATTTAGGAGGTGATTAAGAAAGTAATGTCCATTAAGACTGTCTAAATTGAATTTAAGAGCATTTACTAAGCACTTGTGCATCTGAGATGCAGAGCACCCTCCTGATTGTATGTAGGATGGAGGTGGGAGTGTTACCTGTGACAGGATTTTGGAATCTCTAGGTTTTTGCCTCTGACATCATCCTGTGTACCTTTTACACTCTGCATATACAGCCTGGGTGGGCTCTATCAATGAGGGATAGGTGGACTCTAATTTGAATTTCCAGGTAACCTAAAGAAGTTGTACTAGCTAAATTCCAAAGTAGTTTTATTATTATTTGCAAAGAAATCTCATTAGTATTTTGCATTCATAATTTATTAAGTCTGTAGATTAATATTGGGAGAATTACTAAAACATTAAACATTTCGTACTCAAAAGTACATCTGACTTCATGTTGCTTTATCAGGTGCTTTGTTAGCAGCTGTTAAGATGATTGCATTTTATTTTATTTATTTATTTAGATGTTTCAAGCCTTTGTTGAGAAGGAAGGTCTGGGGTTTATGTACAAGAGAGAAGGGATTGGTACATGAACAAAAAGAGATGGCCCCGCATTCCCTTCCAAGGGCTCAGAAGAAGCTGATAGGGAACTGAGTAAAATAGTCTGTGAAGATGCTCCCTGTGCTATCCCCTGCCAGAAACCACCTAGCTGAAGACAGGACATGGGCTGTTGGCACACCCTTGCTGTAGTGCAGGAGAGCACCTCTACTCTTCAGCTACCTCACAAGGACAGTGTTTGCCTAGCCTGGAAGGGCCAAGGGGAAGGGCACTGGGCCTGACATGTCTCCTCTACCCTTATCTCAAGAGGATAGCAGGGTGTGTGTGGCAGGACCCAGGCATAGCATGGCCTTGCATAATTGTGTTTTAATGTAACACATTGATATGTTAGAAAGTTTTTCCTAATATTGAGCTTGCCTCACCTTTCTTAGAACTTATTTAGGAAGGTTGATTATTACTTAACTTTGAATTCTGTCTGCTGCTGTTGGTTATATTCAAAATTGCAAACATAGGAAAAATTTCTAATTGAAATAAATAATATGTTTCATAGTAGATGGATATAACTGAGCCCATAATAAACTCGAGTTATTGTAGTACATTACAGATTTCTAGGCATGCTGCTATTCTTTTATTAAAATTCAGGGAAAAGATGACATTAAGAAATAGACTATACTAATTTTTCCCATCAAGAAAAATGATCTAAAATGTAAGAATTTCTTAGCTCAGAAGGCCCAGCAATTAGAAAAAGAATATATATCTAAATGATACTGGGCGAAGACTTCTGAGAGACAAGAGGAAACTAACTCATGAGATACCAAAGACAAATGCAGAATGGTTACATTAACAGAATGCCCGGGAAAACATTCTTAAATGTCATGAAATAAGAAAACATTTCATCAGTTTGTCAAGATGTGTTTGTGTGTTTGTGTCTTGATCTTTTTGAGACATGGTCTTATATGCAGCCTAGCTGATCTTAAACTTGCTATCTTCCTGCCTCATACTCCCAAGTGACAGTATTACAGATGTTCATCTCTATGCCTGGCTCAGACAATATGCCTGTTTTTTCTTTTGGGTCAGTCTTGGGATTTGAACTCTGGCTTGTCCATGAGCTCTTCAGCTGAAGGCGAGTGCTCTACCACTTGAGCCACAGTGCCATTTCCAGTTTTCTGATGATTAATTGGAGATAAGCGTCTCATGGACATTCCTGCCTGGCTGGCTTTGAACTGTGATCCCCAGATCTCAGTCTCCTGAATAGCTAGGATTACAAGCTTGAGCCACTGGTATCTTGGCAGTATGCTTGTTTTTAAAAATGCACTTAGATGTGAGGTGTTGGTATTATTGTTTCCTCTCTTTTTTGTTTCTCCTAGGCATTATATGAACTTCTTAAGTGTAACCACAATATAAAGGAAGCAATTGAAAGATACTGCTGCAATGGAAAGGCATCTCAAGGTAAGAAAGAGTTGGATTAAAGATAACGAAATAATAGGATGGCCATTTGAAGATCAGAATAAGCAAAGTAATGTAAAAAAGGGATTAACACTTTTGTAAGATCTATGTTCATCTTCATAGCAATTTTTTCCTCCTTCTCTTGGTCTCTATTTTTTAATGTATTGTTCAAATACAAATAGTTCAGATACAAAATAGTTAACCCCATCACCGCCACTTCCTTAAAGAAGTGGTTACAGAACAAAGCAGACCCCAGAGATGTCATTGTATCTAAAGTAATTAAGATGGTTTGATGTTTTCATTGGCAAATATTTTTAATCAGATAGAAAATTGAGAAGATTGAGAATTAATACAAGGGATGTATATTATATTCCATGGAATTTGTTGTAAGAAGTATGTTTTTAGTGACCATGTAGTAACAGGTTTACAATATTTATACTGTATCCTATGTGTTTCAGAGAAAGTGGTTAGCTTTTGATTCAGTTAAACCATTAAAAGTTAAACAATAAATGGATTGCATCTACTATCTTAAGTATAGAGTGAAAGAAATACTTAGTAATATTACATATTGGCTTGGTAAAATAGTATAAAAATTTGAAAGTTGAGATAGTCTGTTGAAATAAATTTTCCTTGTAAAAGCAGTTTCTTTGAGAAAACTATTTTAAGTTGTTAAAACTCTCAATTCCTAGTTTTTTCCTTAGTTTAAAAGTATCAGTGAGTGAGTCAGTCTAGATATAAAGGGGCATAATACATTAATTCCCAATTCTAGGCTATGACTTTCTGAATCCTTTCCAGGTCTTCCCTGGCTAGATTTTTAAATTCATCAACATTAACAATTGCTGGAAAATTTAGTGAGATTTTGTATTTTGAGAACATGGAGTAAGAACTTCTTACTCCCTTTACAATTCCATAGTAAAACATACACATATGAAATTTAGTAAACATGTATTGATTACTTTCTTCATAGTAGATAATTGAAGAACTTAGGGTTTTGATGTTAGGCCAGAATAAGGCCATTTTTAATTTCATAAAGTAGCCCTGTCTTCTGTCATTTTAAAACACGGGCCCATTATTTAAAAAAAATTAGAAAAGCAAGTATAAATTATTTAAGGAACATTGAATTGTTATCCCACAACGTAGATCTGCAAACCGCTTAATCTAATTTGAAATACTTGAATGTGTGTGTGTACATAAGCATGAGAAGAATGAGTTTAAAGCCTTTCCTAAGGAATATATACAGAAAATAATGCAGTATTTCACATAAAAGAGATTTGAGGCCATTGGAATTTTGCTTTCTTTTTAGAAGAAATGACTGCCTGGACAGAAGAAGAATGCCGAAACTTTGAACATGCACTCATGCTTTATGGAAAAGATTTTCATCTTATACAGAAGAATAAGGTAAAGTCATATAACTTAGTTCAGAGAAGTTGCTTACTAATTATAGTGAATATAAGCAACTAATAAGTCATTTGAATAGAAAAAAGAAAGCCAACTATTGGTTAACATTCCTTACTATTAACATTTCTACTATTTTAAACATGATTGGAATTTGTTTATAGATGCCCATAGCCGCCTTCTGGGATGGCTGATAATATGTTCACATATCTTTTGACATTGCAGTTATATTCTACTCAAAGAAATGTAATTACTATATTTTTCAAGAAGTGTTATTCTTCCATATTTTTCCCTCAATTATCAATTCTTTCCAAGCTATTCAGAAGTTTTTTTGTTTATCCTCCAAGTAGTAAGAACTGCAATTGCTAATAAACCAATAGAAAAAAAGAGAAAGATCATCACTAAAAGGAGCTTAAGATGTAAGTGTATATCTAGGGTGATTTTTCTTTTCAGGTGGCAGTCCAGTTGTAGCACCATTTGTGGTGCTGGAACATAGACTTGCCTTTACTTCTTAGTCAAAGATCAGTTGATTATTTTTGTGCCTATATTTCCAAGCTCTTCTGTTCTATAAACACACTCTTATTTTTCCTCAGTACAACAGTTTTGATTACTGTAGCTTAATAATGTCTTGAAATTAGGAAATGTCATATTTTTAACATTTCTTACAGTATAGTGTTGATTTCCTTTCCATACAGAATTAGTTTTGAGTAGCTGCAAAATTTCTGGGATTTTCATGGGGATTGCACTGCATCTGTACATCAAGTTGGGATGAAATTACATCTTAGTAAAAATCACTCTTCTGCTCCATGAACAGAGCCTCTATTTATTTTAATTCTTCTTGGATATCTTTTATCAGAGATTGATAGATTTCCCCATATAGATTTTTTTTTTTTAACCAAGCCTAGGGCTTGAACTGCTTTTGCTCAAGGTTAGCACTCTACTACTTGAGCCACAGAGCCACTTCTGGTTTTTTCTATTATGTGGTACTGAGGAATCAAACCCAGGGCTTCGTGCATGCTAGGCAAGCACTAAGCCACATTCTCAGCTCTCCACATAGATCTTGCATATACCTTATTAGATTTATAATCAGCTATTTAATTTTGAAGGTATTAATATAATGTATTATGCTTGTGATTTCAAGATTCAGTTGTTATTAGGAGAATGATTAGTAGGAAAATAATTAATCTTGAGTCATGCACCCTGGATATAATTGTTGATCCCAGCTTTTTTTTGTTGCTTTGGGATCTTCTGTGTAGAGAGTTACTGTCAATTACAGAAACTTTTCCTGCTCCACCCCCAGTTTGTGTACCTTTTATTTCTTTTTCTCATTGTAGGAGTGACATATCCCATTATGATGTTGAAATTTTTATGCTTTTTGTATGGAAGAAAGCCTAATGTTTTTCTCAGTTGTGAAGTATGTTTAATATAGTGCATAGATAAATCAGTTTGAAAAAGTCTGAAAGTCTGGTTTGTCATTTTAAGTCTAAACAAATCCTTCAGTTTTGTAATAACTTGTGAAATTTACTTTTAGCTATTAATTCCAAAAACAATTATGTCCTTCCACCTACCAGGTAATGTTTTAGGCTCTGGAGATACATCAGTAAATAAGAGAGGAAAAGGTAGTGGCTCCAAGAAGCCTGCATTCTCTGCAAGGACTTAGAA
Source organism: Dipodomys ordii (assembly GCF_000151885.1). NCBI lineage: Eukaryota > Metazoa > Chordata > Mammalia > Rodentia > Heteromyidae > Dipodomys > Dipodomys ordii. The sequence continues at coordinate 294,327 of NW_012267257.1, forward strand.
TTAATGATGTTTATTGAAAAGTATACTGTATTTCTTAGTTTATAAAGCTTGTTCCTATATTAGTGATCTTATATCAGACTTAGGAATCAGTAAAGGGAGTCCAAAACTTTGTTTTTGGATATTGATTAAACAAGGAAGAATGTATTTATTTGGTAAAAATAAAAATTTTGTCTATACCTTTGAACTTATGTTTGTGGCTATAACTAACAGAAGAGCACTCGTTTGTTTGTGGAATAAAGCTCATGATGCTAAAAAGTTATTGTTATTGCTGGTATCTGTTGGAGTCAAGAATCAAGTGTTCTGAAGGGGAAAGTCCTGCCTTCAGCTAGCAAATCATGTTAAATTTTAGATGCTATCGGTTGCTTGTCCCTTTGCCAAGGAATTTTAATCTCTTTGGATGATAGAACATCTTGGTAATCTGACGAGGCTGTGTTCCTTTTCCGAGTGTGCCTTCATATACTTTGGGAACTGAGTAGATCCCAAGGAAAACTCCTAATGGGCCCCATGGAGGTGTGCTAATCTAAGATGACCTATGGTAGTCAAAATCAAAATTCAGTGAGGAAAAGTAGAAGATGTCAATGTGTTAGGATTTTCACTAAACATGTAAGATTAACTTCTGAACACATACTTATGAACTAGCACTTTTTGAAAACTGCCTCATTATATATACAAATACATTTCACTATAAGTGTTCAGAATTTTTAATTGGGAAGATAGAAAATAATATCCATGTATTCAAGTTTTAGTGTGTGTGAGGGGGTGGGGTTGCAAAAATTGGGCCAGGTGTATAGGGTTGTTTTTTGAAAGCTCCCTTTTTCCATTAGGTGAGAACTAGAACGGTTGCTGAATGTGTAGCATTCTACTATATGTGGAAGAAATCTGAACGTTATGATTACTTTGCTCAACAGACAAGATTTGGAAAGAAGCGATATAACCATCACCCTGGAGTTACGTAAGTTACAGGGGACTTGGATTCAGTGTTTTTTATTTATTAAAGTTTTTTTGTAGGTGTACAAAGAAATTGCCATTTAATAATGCAGTTTATGAATATAATGCATCTTGGGCAGTGTCACCCCTTTCAACATCCTCACCCATTCCTCTAACCCAACCCTTCCTTCACTTTTTAAAACTTTTGTAGGATATGCATTGAAGTTTTAAATTTTTATTTTTTTTTTTTGTGCTAGTCCTGGGGCTTGAATTCAAGGCCTGGTCACTGTCTCTGAATTTTCTAATCAAGGCTAGCACTCTAATACTTGAGCCACAGCTCCACTTTGGGCTTTTTAGTAGTTGAGAGTCTCAGTCCTCAGCCTCCTGTGTAGCTACAGGTGTAAACCATGGGTCCAGCTGTATTGAATTTTTTTGACTGTATTATCCTCCTCTTCATTTGTATCCCCTCTCTCCTTCACTTCACAGAACTTTTTTCAAGGATCTGTTTGCTGGTGTTCATTTTGTTGAACTATAAGTTTGTCTTTCTAAGGACACTGAGTGTGCCTGTGTGATTTTTGTTTTTAAACATACTATGCAATCCTAAAATAGTGTGTGTTTTTCAGGGACTACATGGATCGTTTGGTGGATGAAACTGAAGCTCTGGGTGGGACAGTCAGTTCTTCAGCCTTAACTTCTAACCGGCCGGATCCTATTCCGGATCAACAGTTGAACATTCTCAACTCTTTCACTGCCAGTGACTTGACAGGTAAAATGAAGATCTATCTGTGTTCTATTTACATGGTACAAAATTGTGTACTATTTGTTTTACATCTGAGAATTGCTTACTTATACCATCTTCATTTCTTTTTAGCTTTGACCAACAGTGTAGCAACTGTCTGCAGCCCCACAGATGTGAATTGTTTGGATGATAGCTTTCCTCCACTGGGCAACACACCCCGTGGACAAGTAAATCATGTGCCTGTTGTAACGGAAGAGTTACTCACCCTGCCCAGCAATGGAGAAAGTGATTGTTTTAATTTATTTGAGACTGGATTTTATCATTCAGAGCTAAATCCTATGTGCAGTGAAGAATCAGAAAGACCAGCAAAGAGATTGAAAATGGGCATTGCTGTCCCTGAATCCTTTATTAATGAGGTTTCTGTAAATAATTTGGGTGTGGACTTTGAAAATCACACCCATCATATCACCAGTGCCAAAATGGCTGTCTCTGTGGCTGACTTTGGCAGTCTGTCTGCCAACGAGACGAATGGTTTCATCAGTGCCCACACTGTGCACCAGCACGCTGCCCTTCACTCTGAGTGACACGGATGAGGAGCCCAGAGACAATGGGTGTGCAGTACCAATAAATTTGAGGGGAGCTATCAGGTTTGCATAGTCTTTCACTGGAAGTTTGAACCTTTTTCACTATGACATCAGTGATGTCAGTATGTATAGAACTATATCTTGATTTATCAAGAGTATTTTCATTTTTCAATCCATAAATGTGGAAATGAACTATGATCAGCAGAGTTGGGAACTAAGATTGAACTCTGTGGTGCAGCTTTAAGCTCTGCTTTTCTCTTCCTCATCCCCTGATACCTCTTCCCCACTTCCTACTTTTCTTTTCTGTTCCCTACTGCCCTCACTTCCAATTTAAAAACCTGTAGACGGAGGCCACCAGCTCAAAACCAGCACAGATGTTCTGAACTGAATGGCGTGGCTTCTTTTTGTGTAAGTTCCCTTTGCCATAATGGATGCAGTGGAATAACAATGTTTACAGGTGCCATTCCCAATCCCTGCTCAATGTAGCATTTTTTTTGTTTTGTTTTCTTTATTAAAAGCAGGGGTAGGTTTCTTTAAACTGCACAAACATGCAAGGATTTTTTAAAATGGAAACTTCTCTCATGTTATTTCAACTAGAGCACTTCAGTTTACAAAACAGCAAATCCATATTTTTGGAAGCCAGCGTGAGGAACTGTGTGCAAATTATGAAGAATTGCTTGGATCCTGTTTCATAATTCTAGACCAGGGCTACCTTACACAGAATTGATTGTTTTATTGCCGGGAGATTTCTGTGTAATGTCATCTATTGACTAAAACTTTGACATTTGAAGATGTGGTTTTCGTATGGGGTTTTGTCCACAGTTGTCAAGATTATAATCTTTAAAAAATCATACTGGTCAACGATAATTTAGTTTATCCGGAGGCGGTTGGCTTGCAGAAGCATGGTCTACAAAGCCCAGGATATTGGCACTCGATGGTTTACATTTTGGGACACCTCTTAAGTTTGTAGCACTGCAGTTCAAAGTGTTCTTATTTAGAGGGACTTATAGAATTTATGCATAATGCAGTAGAACCTTGAAGAATATTTAAGCTATATGTTTAGCTTAAACAGTTGGCAAGAAAAATGTGAGTTCCTATCTGAAATAGGATGGTACGTTGCCACTTTTAAATTTTAAAAAGTGTTAGACGTTCAGATGCATCTCAAACTCGTCTTTTTTTTTATTCTAAATATTTGTGAATAAGAAGACATTGTCAAACTTTGGCCATTTTTTTTCTCGATTAGACATGCTTCTTTAAGTTATAAGGTGAATCCAACTATATGTAATACAGTATTAGGATATAATAAGCTTTGCTTTTATAGTACAGTTAAGACAATTACCTTTTTTTGCACCACCTTCATTAAAGCTTTTGATTTTTACTAGTTTTGTTGCTTTGCAAAATACTTAAATGTTTGTCTGCATTGCTAATATTTGTTTAAGTCGCTTCAAGGTTGTGCTGATGAGTAGATAGGATATAGTGGTCTTACTGACCAAAAGGGAGGGTATTTATTATACAAACTGTGAACTGCAATGACATCCCTAGTTTTGGATGATGCATATTCTTAATTTTCTTTGCAGCATTTTAATGAAGATTGCTTTGAAGTGTTTACGCAGTAGTACATTTACTATAAAATTTAGTTTTAGCCCAGTGGACAAAAAGTAGTTAAATTAATAACTTAAAATCAGTCTCTAATTTATACATCTAAAGTCTAGTATTGTATGCACACAGTAAATAATGGGTAGCCTGGGTTCTGTGTGGCCTTCTGACATTTTTATCCAAGTTGTCAGCTTCTCATTGCTGTGTTGTGCTAAACTTTGATTCTTATTTCCTTTGTTAAATGTCAATATACTTTCTATAAGTTAGTAAGATACTGGCCATAATCTTCCATTGTTATAACTTTAACTTTTACTCTGGGTTTACAGTAGCTGGTCTGTATAAATAATTTACACAAAGATGACTGAATGCTAATACCAGTTGCACTTAAATGAACATGCCCATTCTCATTAGCTGATGCAGTAATATATTCAGTTTATCTATGCATTGCTGGGATCTTGATAGAAGATGGAAACAGTGTTTCTTATCTAAAGTTTGGATTATCAGCAAGTTGAATGGACACTTTAGTTATTTAAATAGATTTTTGACCAAAATCCAGAAAATGATATGAGAGAAAAATTAATTCCAGCTAGTTTGTTAGATTTTTTAAATGCCAATCTGATTTTTAGCCTCTTAGAGAGTGCTAAACTAGCTGGTAACGTTTACTTTTAATTCCTTGTTAAAATGAGGCAATAATTTGCAAGATTTTTGTATATATGTGTAAATTCTTCATATCTTTTTAGATCTAATTCAATATTTTCTGACTACTTCTGCCATGTATAATACCATTTTTGTGCATGCTTGATGTGGCATTCATAAATTGTACCACTATGACTTTATCCATGTAAAATAGCTATTTATTGAATTTTCTTTTAAAAGCTGGATTTACTGGGGGGTTTTGTATCTGTTTAAACATCCTAACAGAATTTGTTACCGTTTATTAAAAGAATTGCGTTTGAAAGCATGAAATCTTATTTGCAGTCATATGAAGAAATAATGCCTTTATTATTAAGCGTTAAGCACAATTCTTATAACAAACTGTGATAAATTCTTGTGTTTTTTTTTCCTTTGCCGCATTATTTTCATATGAACAAACCAAAAATTCATGGTGAGCAGTTGCAGTGTTGGCTGATACATCTTCTGTGTACAGGGAATTTGAAGAGGACAGTGGATTCATTTAGAAGTGTAACTGGTGCTGTGATTATAGCAATACTTTTATTTTGTTAGTTGTACTTCATCTTTTTCATGCTAGCTTTTTAACTGTTTAGTTTTCCTCTTGTCATGGTCAACTGCTGAATTTACTTGAAGGATGTAGAATACTGTTGGAAAAATACTAAAGTCTGTATGATTAGGTCAAAGAATTGTGCAATCATTTCCTTTTTAATTTTAAAAATTGAGGGTCATAAATATTTGACAGCATCAGACCTAATAGATCGTAGTAATACTATTTAATTTAACCAAAGTCTAGTAAATATTTCAACTTTGAATGTAAACTAACAAACCTGACCACCAAGAGATTGTTTGCTCAGAGTTTCAAAGCACATTGTCTACAAATGAAAATTGAAATAATTTATAAAAATATTGACATTACTATGTTTTTTAAAAAGTTCCTAATTTTTCACTAAAAGGAGGAAACTATTAGTTTTATTGTTAAATATCGTAGATATTAATATTCCTCTTAGATGACCAGTGATTCCAATTGTCCCAGTTTGAAATAAGTACCCTGTAAGTATGAGATAAATTAGTGACAATCAGAACAAGTTTTAGTATCCGATGTTCAAGAGGAAGTTGCTATTGTTGCATTGATTTTAATATTTGTACATAAACACTGATTTTTTTGAGCATTATTTTGTATTTGTTGTACTTTAATACCTGGTGTACAGTTCCAGAAATAAAAATCTGGAAATCTTTTTTTTCTTGGTTTGTGTGACTACTTGCCAGAACATTTTTAAATGAACCTTAATCTATTCCAAGTTAATAGATTCTGTATCAGTTTTAAATTGGTGGTAGATGTGCTGAGTAAGTGATAGGTAAGTAATAAGGTTAGTAATTTTTTCTTATATCCTCTATAATAGTTTTCAATCTAAAAATTGTAATCCTCCCAAAGTGAAGATTTTAGTTTAACTCAAGCAACATTTACTGAATGTTATATTTCAACTACTGTTCTAGGCAACTAAGGACAGTTTCTGAAATTTGATCAGATACTAAGATTTAAGACTAGTATTGCCAGTTTTACAATCAACTACTCTCATATTGTTTCAAAACTAGTCCTATCTTTCCTACACCTTATCTTTTTATGTTAAAAGTCTTTATCATGTCATGTTTTTGTCCCATGTTTTGCCATGACTAGAACTTTGTCCAGTTCCGTTTTTCATTACAGATATCAGACTACACATAATATCCAGGAAAAGAAAGCTAAAACCTCAACTCTTCTGCCTTACCTGTTGTCAACCAAATCCCTTCATTCTTGAGATGTGTGCAGAAGCACAATTTTGAATACAGCCTAGAGTGCTGTTAAGTACCTTATAAGAGAGACATAGTACTTCAGGCTTTAGGATAGGGAACAGAGTACTCTGTGGGAACAGAGTAATGTCTGGTGACTTCCACAGACATCCTGGCCACAATGACTTAACTGGCTTCTCAGTTTCCACTCCAGGAATATCCTAGCACACATTTTCTACAATGAGCCTTTGGTCATCAGTGCTATAAAGGAAAAAGGAAGCAAAATGGGGGAGAATGTGGTAAAAGGGGGCTGTTAAGGTCGTTGAACAAACCTACCTAGAAGCAGAAAAAGGGAGAGAAGAGCTCCCAGCAGGTCAGTGCACTGAGGCAGGTTGAAGGCACAGCTAAGAGTAAAAGTAAGCAAAAGGGAAAGTCAGAGATGAGATCTGAAGGAGGGAGCTATACAATGTAGATGAAGGGCTTCAACATTCACTGCATAAGAGTTCTAAGGGGATGTGTCAAGATCTGACTTTGAATCACTTTACCTGGTAATACATTCTGTAAAGGATAGAAGTGGAGACGGGAAAGTCAGGAAGCTATTAAAATTGCAACACAGGGTGAGAAAAGCTGATGGCATAGCAGCAAAAAATGGTCAGAACCTGATTGTAAAGGTTCGTTCCATGAGGATTTAAGACGGGGAGGGGGAATAAGTAACACCTTCCTATCCAAAGTCTGGAACTGAGGGTTGAATCAGTAGATAGAGATGAGTATAACTGTTACTAATACAACTGGGGCAGGTGGCTTGGGGTTGCTTGCTCATATTCCACCTTTGAATTGGACTCCTGGCATGCGGATCTTCTACTGGCAAGCAGAGTCCAAAGAGAAAGGGAAGGGTATGGGCCATGGGTGCCTCGTTCTCCAGAGACACTCGTTCTTTTCCAGTGAAGAAATGGGTTTAGCATTACTAAAGGAAACCCACTACACAGAAGCTTGAGACAGATTGGGCGTTCCTACCACCATATTATCCTTTAATCATATTCCCTTAAGTCTCTTGTATGCGCTTCCCCCACCTTTAATGTAGAAATGTTCAACAAATAGAAAAAAAAAGATGAGCTGACATTTTCCCCTTATCTAGTTGGAATAATTATTATTTTCTTTTTTTGCCAGTCTGGGCTTGAACTCGGGGCTTGGGCATTGTTCCTGAGTTCCTTTTGCTCAAGGCTAGCACTCTACCACTTGGGCCACAGCACCACTTCCAGCCTTTTCTGTTTATGTGGTATTGAGGAATGGAACTAAGGGCTTCATGCATGCTAGGCAAGCACTTGACCACTAAGCCATATTTCCAGCCCTGGAATAATCTTTATACAGATACACACCAGTTTGCTCATGGCAATGCAATTGTTACTTCTGACTTTATTTTGCAAAAATAAGTTTTTACAGAAGTTTGTACACATAACTACAAGAATTACTGATGCTTGCCTAAAAAGTTTATAAATCACCACCATAGAGGTATACAAAATAAATGAAGATTGAAATGATAAGTTCAAGTAGTGAGGTTTTTTTTGTTTGTTTTTTTTTTTTGTCGGTTGTGGGGCCTGAACTCTAGACCTGGGTGCTGTCCCTCAGCTCTTCAACTCAAGGACAGTGCTCTACCATGTGAGCCACAGCGCCACTTCCAGCTTTTTCTGTTTAAGTGGTGCTGAGGAATCGAAACCAGGGCCTCATGCATGTAAGGCAAGCAATCTACCACTGAGCCACCTTCCCAGCCCAAGTAGTAAGTTTTAATAAGCCATTGTGATTTTAGGTGAAAACCAATTAAAATTGGTATTGTGCTACATATTTGAAGTTGTAATGAAACAAGTACCTTTTACCTTGAAATTAGAACTTAAATTTAATACAATTCAAAAATTAAAGTCCCTGTTTCAATTAGGTCTCAAAATGTTTGGCAGATGACACTTAAGTGATTAACAAAAAACAGAATTAAAAGCAAGGCAGAAAAATCTAGTTTACAATTCAAGAAGTCAGCTGATAATTGTATAGTAGTTTGAAAAAAGCTCTTCTCCTTGATTGATGTCTCTAAGTGCAACAAGAACAACACATCGAAGTGGCCTGAAAAAAAAGAGAAAAGGTGGTTTATATTTTGAATATAGCCTATAAGGATGATACAAAGTTTTATCAGATTTCTTACATTTTAGTTCATGTATTCAATTTCCACAAGAAAATAATTATTTTCCCTACTGCAGATACTCTAAAGCACCGAGTGTCTAGTCTGTATTTGAAGTGTGAATACATGCTCCCTCATGCTTATACTGGGGCTGGACCTCAGGCCTTTGTGCTCTTGCTAAGCTTTCTTTTCTTTTCTTTTTTTTTGGGTCCGGTCGTGGGGCCTGAACTCTGGGCCTGGGCGCTGTCCCTCAGCTCTTCAGCTCAAGGCTAGTGCTCTACCACTTGAGTCACAGCGCCATTTCCAGCTTTTTTTTCCCTGCTATGTGGTGCTGAGGAATCGAACCCAGGGCCTCATGCATGCGAGGCAAACACTCTACCACTGAGCCACTTTCCCAGCCCTTGCTAAGCTTTCTTTCTCAAGGCTGGTGCCCTACCACTTGAGCCATACTTCCAGTTCCCAGTCTTTTATCTGTTTATTTTAATTTTATTTTTGTCAGTTGTGGGGCTTGAACTCTGGACCTGGGCACTCCCTGAGTTCTTCAGCTCAAGGAGAGTGCTCTATCATTTGAGCTTCAGTACCACTTCAGCTTTCTGGTGGTTAATTGGAGATGAGTCTCATGGACTTTTCTGCCCAGGCTGGCCTGAACTGCAATCCTTAGTAGCTAGGATTACAGGTATGAGCCACCAGTGCCTGGACAGTCTGTTATTTTATTTTTTTTATTGTAAAGATACTATACAGAGGGTTACAGTTACATGAGTGAGGTAATGAGTAAACTTCCTCTTGAACATTGTTACCCCCTCCATTGTTTTCCCCCTACCATCCCCTCCCTCCCTCTCTTCCCCGAGGTTCTTTTTTTTTATTGTGATTAAGTGATTACATAATTTCCGGAATTTCACAGTATTGTGGAATAATGATGCTCATTTAAAGTCACAAGTTCATTCTAACTTTCCTGGAGCAAATTGTCTATCACAGTGACAGTCTGTTATTTTAAAAGACCACAAATTGCTATCAATCATGTGTTTGAAAATGTTCCTAGTGCTCCAAACATGAGTATCAGACAATTTTTGTTCTTTTAGAAGGATTATAGTTAACATTTATTAATTGGTATCTCATATTCTAAAAGATAAAAACATTATTTAAATTGGAGTTAAAAATGTTCTGGACAACAAGAAAACACTTATATATACAACTTTAAAACTGTAAATGACGCGGGCAACAGTGGCTCACATCTGCAATCCTAGCTACTTAGGAGGCTGAGATTTGAGGATCATGGTTCAAAGCCAGCCCAGGCAGGAAAGTCCATGAGACTCTTATCTCCAGTAAGCCACTAGAAAACCAGAAAGTGGTGCTGTGGCTCAAATGGTAGAGCACTTGCCTTGAGCTGAAGAGCACAGGCACAGCGCCCAAGCCCAGATTCAAGCCCTATGACTGAAAAAAAAAACCCAAATATTGTAAATGACATCATGTGTCAGTGTACATGGGCCAAGAAAACCTAATTGTTAAAACACACAAACTGCCGGGCGCTGGTGGCTCACGCCTGTAATCCTAGCTACTCAGGAGGCTGAGATCTGAGGATTGCGGTTCAAAGCCAGCCCGGGCAGGAAAGACTGTGAGACTCCTATCTCCAATAAACCACCAGAAAACCGGAAGTGGCGCTGTAGCTCAAGTGGTAGAGCAGTCGCCTTGAGCTGAAGAGCTGAGGGACAGCGCCCAGGCCCAGAGTTCAAGCCCCACCACCGACAAAAAAAAAACAAAACACAAACTCCCATAGAGACACAAAAGTTATTAAGTACAGTGATTAGTTCAAGTTTTAAATATCATTCATCTTAAAAGGGCAATTTATAGGCTTCCTATAAAATTAAATTTGCTAGCAACTCAGTGAAATGATATAAACAGTATATCTTCTAAGTGGGATGTGGTAGCTCAAACTTGTAATCCTAGTTTTCAGGTAGGAGGATTGTGAGTTCAAGCCTGGGCCACACAGCAAGGCCATATCTTGAAAAAAATGTGTATTTACAAACATTTTTTGTGGGAAGGGAAATAATCACTTAGAAAAGCTTTAAGATTGATACCTGTAAAATACTGCATAAAATAAAAATGTGTGTTGGAAGTATGGCTCAAGTGATAAAGTGTCTTTCTAGAAAGCACAAAGCCAAGTTTAAACCTCAGTACCATCACAAAAACAAATTTAAAAAATATGTGCAATGACTGTCTAATAATAAACAGAATGAGTAAGTAAAAAGTTTTACTTTCAAATCAGCCTGAATTAGACTGGACTATGAGGCCAACATTCTAAGTTCAGGCCACAGTACTGAACAAAACAATCAATCCTACATTAAAACATTGTTTTATGAGCATAAAAATTTAAGTTACTTGTAATTTTTTTTTTTTAGACAAAGTTGGGACAGAGAACTAAGGGCCTCACACATGCTGAGCAAATACTTCCCACCGAGCTACAGTCTCAGCTCTTAATTTTGTTAAAAATTAATTTTATCCCCAATTCTATACAGTTTTTTTAAGTTCAGCATACAAAAGAAGACAGGAAATGCTCTTTACAAGACTAACCTTTGTTCATTATAGTTGTAGGCAATGTTTGGAATATATTGCTTCAGTTCTATAGGGAAAATTGTAGGCATATCGAATTCCTGGTAGCAGACATTAGCTGCTCTGTCTAGAAATAGACATAATTTTCAGAAGAGGAGCCATGATACAAGGTCAAGGAAAAATATTTTATTATGATCCCTGATATATGCTTTTGTAAATTATTAGAACATGGTAGAAAAACTGGTGACTATTATGTTACAGGCATTGTGAAGACTACATAAATAATAAATAAAATTTAAAAAGTAAAGTGTATGTTGACATACATATAAGCTTACATAACAAATATGTTTCCTTGCTTATCTTTCAAATATCAGGAATTAGCGGCTCAGACAGTTATTGATTAACAACAGGCTTCAAGTTCATGTCTCTTTAATATCAAAACCCACATGCTAACTGTGGCCATATGATCAAACTTTTACCTATGGAAAAATCATCTTAAAAAAATAAATTTCTCACAAACAACAAAAAGGGGATACAGTTTATGGCTAACTTATAATGCTATATAAAGAAACATGAAACAATCATTAATTTTGCTTAAAAATGCTAAATAAATAAATAAATAAATAAATAAATATATATATATATATATATATATATATATATATATATATATATATCGGGGCTCTAGTGGCTCACATCTGTAAGCTCAGCTTTTTAGTAGGCAGAGTTCTGAAGACCAGTTTGAAGCCAGCACAAGCAGACAAATCTTAGTCCAGCAAAATACTAGACTGGAGGTGTAGCTCCAGTGGTAGAGCACCAGTTGGGAGTGAAAAAGATGAGCTGAAGGTTCAAGTCCCAGACTCAGCACAAAACAACAACAAAATAAGTAAAATAAAACTCGTAGGGTTGAGAGTGTAGCTTAGTGGTAGAGTGCTTTCCTACAGCTCTGGGTTCAATTCCTCTGTACCACATAAACAGAAAAAGCCAGACGTGGCACTGTGGCTGAAGGGGTAGTGTGCTAGCCTCAAGCAAAAAGAAGCTCAGGGATAGTGCCCAGGCCCTGAGTTCAAGCCCCAGGACTGGCAAACAAAACAAAACAAAACAAACCTCCTACAACACTAAAGCACAATGATCAAATCATCTATTACTTATATTCACTAAAAATCATTACAAAAACAGTTGAAGATTTCCAAATAATGTATTTCATTATTTCCCTAAATAAGCTTTGGAATCTTTCCTCAAAATGTTAGTTGTTTAAGGACTGGAATACCTGAGATGTTACTCAACTGCCTGTGACACCCAACTGAATGGCAAAGGAGAACTAGCCATTGCGACACCTCACTTCACAACCCCAGGATGCCAACTTACAGTTAGAACAATTGTTGACATACTGTCCCACAGCCAGTGGATTATGAAGCTCTGATGTTAGCCATGTACTATCACTCATTTTTAAAGGGCCAAGTCGATCTCTCCCACTACAAGACCTGAAACAAATGGAAGCATTAAGGACTCTTCTGTATCTTCAAATGGAATTTTAAAAGGTACAAAACTAAATGTTAGTTTTGTTTAACTTTTTATTTTTTTGTCCAATCTATCAGGCAACTGTGATGCTATAAAACATTTTAAAGTAAAATATTGCAGATTATAATCAATATGTGGTTCTATTTCCTGTAATTAAATTTGAATATGGGTACCACTCACCTGTATACAACTTTTGATATTCCTTTATCATTTCCATCAATGAGTACCCCATCCACGCATCTAAAAATAAATGGATTTCCAATGGACTGGAAAAAGACTGGCTCATACTTCTGATATACTGTACCTATTATATAATAAGATATATGACGTGTAAAAACCATCAAAATCCTAATAAAGACCATTCTTTAGGAACATAAACATACAATGGAAGACTTCTATCTTCAAAAATTCTTACTAGTGTATATTAACTGTAAAAAACAACTTCACGATGACATTTTAATACATGCTCCTCCATTTTCTTTAATCCTTCATCGCCAATGTGTCACATTCTCTTTGGTTATTTTCCCCTTTAAAGAGTTTGTGCTCCACAGGAATGGTGGGACAAAAGGTGAACAAATACAGTAGTGGTACTCATTAGACACTATGTTGAAAATGAACTATGCAACTTGTGGGTGCGGGGATGGGGGAAAAGCAAGGAGACAGTGAGGGAAGGGGTGACACTGTTCAAAAAGAAATGTTCTCATTACTGACTTATGTAACTGAAACCTCTCTGTACATCACCTTTACAATAACAATAAAAAGTAAAAATTAAAGAGTTTGTGCTCCATAACGGAGTACAAACCAACTCTCCACATAACAGAACAAAACACAACTGTTTTCCATAATGGTAATATAAGCATCATATTTTAGGCTAGTTTACCAAGTTTTACATATTTTTAAAGCAGAGCATGATTTGGCATCTGCTAAAGTGTCACTCAAAAAATGTGTTTTGTTTCTGGAGATACAGTTCAGTGGTAGAGCACCTGCCTAGCCTGAAGGGGAAGGGAGAGGAAGAAAAATGGGGAGGGAAGGGAATGAGAAGGGATAAAAAAGGGAAGGGGAGGAAAGGCATTAGCTGAGTGCTTCCTAAGTGTGGAGAATGTTAATATGTGTATTAAGTTTATTTTAGTGTCAGTTTGTTGGCTTGTTCTATAGAATCTTCACAGTCAGGTATTTGTATAGGAGGAAACTGAGATTACCTTACTTAGGGACACAAGATAAGAAAGAAGAAAAATAATTTTTTTATGCCAGTCCTGGGTTTGAGGCTTGAACTCTGTCTCTGAGGGTTTTTTTATTTTTATTATTGTTTCTTTTGCTCAAGCCCAGCACTCTAGCACTTCAGCTACAGCTCCACCTCCCAATTTTTGGGTGGTTAATTGGAGATAAAGAGTCTCACAGACTTTCTGCCAGGGCTGGCTTGAAATCACAGTCCGTAGATCTCAATATACTGAGTAGCTAGGGTTAAAGGTGTAAGCCAAGGAACCTGGTGGGAAAATAACATAGACCTGATTCAAACATACATTTGCTGCTAAATAAAGCATGTTAGTTTAACAAATAACACATTCTATTTGAATAGCATTGTATTCAATTGTGCAAAGAAATTGATTTACTTTCTACATGTAAAAACAGCAGAAGTCTTTTTCTAGTGATTTATGATTTTTTAACTCATTTATGTTAACCGTAACATTTCCTCTTTTGTTTTCAACTAAGACAAACTGTCTTATTCTCTAATACTAAATAACTTGTCCAAGTGAGCATATTCTAAATTTGAACACTAGAAAGATTTTCTTAAAAGAAAAACTGCATTTGTCCCAACAAATACTTCAGGATACTTTCTAACACACAACATAAATAAAGTTAATTACCAAATTAGAATTTTAAAGGTCTGTGGAAACCTGGGTTTCCCATTCAAACTTTCACTCGAAGGATTTTAGGCCTAAGCATTAACAACTATGGTTTATCAGTATATGAAACTCTTGGCAGTACTAATTGAGCTGTTACCAGGATACATAGATACAACCGCGCCTTTTGGTACCAATCCTTTAGTAACGAAGACACCTCTTCCTGCAGAAATCAATGAACTAGTTGCTCGGGTAATACTGAAACCCAATGTCTTATAAAGAATTTCTTCTGGTTTAAAAATATTTTGCTGTTCATGTTTTGTTTCAAGCAGATTGTCCCTTGGATGCTGCATTGGCAGTAGGTCTTGATATTTTGACTTAACAGGTTCTGGAAGCATGGTCAAAATAGCTGATTGTTTACTGAACTCATTTAAGAAAAGAGCCTGGAAGACTTTCAGTAACGTTTCTAGGACATCTTCATCTGAGATAACTTTGTCTTTGGATTCCTCTGGAACATGTCGAAGGGTCCTGAAAATGGGGAAAGTTTCCATTCACTACCCTTCAATGGATAAAAGACAGTCCTGACGCTTTCTGGGTTATTGGCCTTAATGAACTGCAACATTCTCATCTGTTTGGAAGGCATAAACGAAGTCTAGGAAAGAATTTGGAGGGTAATCTACATGATCGAACTCCCAATATTGCTCCTGCAAGTGGCTAATATTTAATTAATACCCAGCAACCTGATACACCATCTCACTTCTGCAAAGAAAGTGAGGTCTGGAGATGTTAAGGAACTCGGTTGAGGTCCTAAAGCAGATGCAGAAGTGTAGCTCAGCTTTCCCTCACTACCCCCAATAGACAAATGAATTCCTTTTTTTTTGGTTGGTCATGGGCCTTGAACTCTGGGCCTGGGCGCCGTCCCTGCGCTCTTCAGCTCAAGGCTAGCGCTCTACCACCTGAGCCACAGCACCAGTTCCGGTTTTCTGGTGGTTAATTGGAGATAAGTCTCATGGAGTTTGTTGCCCAGGCTGGCTTTGAACCGCGATCCTCAGATCTCGGCCTCCTGAGTAGCTAGGATTACAGGCGTGAGCCACCGGCGCCCGGCCAAGTGAATATTTTCACGTTGAGACTTCAACTAGAGAACACAACCGGAGGCGAGCAGTGTCAGAGGCCGAGGTAAGGTAACCTTCCATCTTTTGCCATATTTCCTCCTGCGAGTACTGTTTTACTGACTTTTGTTTCCAGACCGTATTACTTTTTTATACGAGTCGTATTTTTACTATGGAACAGGACGGAAGCTTCTGGGTGGTTTTGGGGGGCTGGGGTCTAAGGTAATGGTGCACCCGAGCGCACGTTCCTGTGGCTCGGAAGCTTTGGCCACGACCTCTGTTTTCCCCAGGTTTTCAGAACCCGGCCTCGCGCAGAGGGCTGCCGCTGGGGCGGGCACGCTGCTGACCTCCTGCAGATGGCTGGGCCCGTGCCACCCGCGACACTGGCCCCAAACCCCTCGGCCAGCCGGGCCCACCCCAACCAGAGGCCCAGCTCCCGGCGGCGCGGCCAGACCGCCAGGCCCACCCCACACCAGAGGCCCAGCTCCCGGCGGCGCGGCCAGGCCTCCCGCGGCAGGTTTCCACCCACAGCAGCTCCACGCGGCTGTTCCCCGTCTCCGCCGAGCTGAGGCGCTCTCGCCACACAAATCACTTCCACCGAGTGGGAAAACAAGCCTCGGCTCACTCAGAGCCAAGGCTCCCCCTTCCGCGCAGAAAGTCTCCTAGTTCTGCAGGGCCCCAGCGAGTGTAGACAGCCAAAGATACACCCCTCCACGCAGGGGACCACCAGGTTTGTGAGGACCGCGCCGCGCGGTGCACTCTGGGAAGAGGCCCCAGGCCCCGCCCACCTAAGGCCCGCACCCGCTTCCAGACCTCAGCTTGCCAAAGGGTCTACGAGCCACAGCCCAGCCCGACGAAAGACCCGCCCATCCAGCGCCAACCTGCCTCAGGCCCCGCCCATTACGCTAACCCCTCCCCCCTCAGCCCTCGTCCATCACGGCCCCGCCCGCTACACTGCCTCAGGCTCCGCCCCCTGGAGCCGCTCCGCCCCCTGGAGCCGCTCCGCCCCCTGGAGCCGCTCCGCCCCCTGGAGCCGCTCCGCCCCCTGGAGCCGCTCC
>NW_012267257.1:312686-393509 GCF_000151885.1 Dipodomys ordii
TCATGTCATGTAGGATGTTGGCCAGTTCTAGAGTCTCCAGTGTCAGTTTATTTTACTCTTCATGTCATGTAGGATGTTGGCCAGTTCTAGAGTCTTTTCCCTTAGATGGCATTTGTTAACTTGGCATAGTTCAGATTTATCTGATTTGCTAATGGATTAATCAGTTCAGCTCCAAGATGGATTAGTAAATGGAATATGAAGAAAATATCCTTATGATCTCTAAACTTAAACCAGAAAAATGAATCAGATCCCTGACTATCATTAAAAACTAAAACAGGCTGGGAAAGTGGCTCAGTGGTAGAGTGCTTGCCTTGCATGCATGAGGCCCTGGTTTCAATTCCTCAGCACCACATAAGCAGAAAAAGCTAGAAGTGGTGCTGTGGCTCAAGAGGTTGAACGCTCACCTTGAGCTAAAGAGCTCAGGGACAGTGCCCAGGCCCAGAGTTCAAGCCCCACCACCAACAAAAAAAAATCCTAAAGACTAAAACTGTTTTGGTATATAGTTTTAGTGATTTTACTATTAAAATTAATTTTAATTAGCTAATAAATTCATAAGAATAGAACATAGGGACAAATGGAAACATAGGAAATAAAGTTAAAAGTTTATTTTAATCAAACCCTATCATCTGTACTTCCACTAATCCATTTGGTCTTCACCATCTCTCCTCAGCATTTATTAGACTAATGTGTTTTCTGCAAGCCTTATTTCTGTATATTTACATACCATTGTCCATTTCTGTGGATACTACTGTAAAATACCTTCAATTTTTTTATTTACTCAAAAATCTTGTAAATCTCCCCATGTTTATAAAAAATATGCTTCCTTCTTCCATTGCAAGGTTTCACCTTCAAGTTTAATATTTACAGTAATTTTCTGGTAGATTTATTTTATGGTGGTTTATAAAGTTGTTTTTGGCTTTCCAAGAATTTTTAAATGTAATCAATTAGGATTTATTTATTTGTATTAGGGATTAAACTGAGGACTTCATGCTTGCTAGGCAGGTGCTTTACAACTTGAGCCATAATTCCACCCTTTTTGTTGTTCTTGTTGAATTTACTTGTTTTATTGATAGGGTCTCTTAAGATTTCTGCTTGGGTGGTCTCAGACTGCTACAATCCTACATTTCCTTTTCTTTTTGTTTTATTTTATTGTAAAGGTGGTGTACAGAGGGGTTACAGTTACATACATAAGGTAATGAGTACATTTCTTGTCAAACAGTGTTACCCCCTTCCCTTGTTTTCTTGTACTTTCCCTGCCCCTCTTGTACTTTCCCATCCCTTTCCCCAAGTTGTAAAGTTCATTTCCAACATAGTGTCTTGTGAGTATCACTGTTGCATTGGTTCACCCTTCGTCCTTCTCACCATTTTGTGAGACAGATCAGACAAATGTATATAGAAGACACAGGGTACCAAAATAAAAAACAGTGACAACAGTGCACAAACCAAAGGAAGAAAAAAGAAAGAACTTCACACAGTACATACAACAAAAACAAAAAAAAGCAAAAATCCCTCTTGTTTCCATATTGGAGTTCATGTCAATTAGCATCGTTTTATATGGTCATATGTATGTAGCTATTGAGCTATTGTGGTGCTCTGGTAGGACTATCCTAGACATACTAATTATTAGAAATGAGGGAAACAAAGGAGCCTGTGTTTCTTTGTGTCTGGCTTACTTCACTTAATACGATTTTTTTTCCAAGTCTTTCCATTCCTTATGAATGGGGTGATGCCATTCTTTCTGATAGAAGCATAGAGATCCATTGTGTATATATACCACATTTTTTTGATCAATTCATCTACTGAGGCATCTGGGTTGGTTCCATATCTTAGCTATGGTAACATTTACCTTTCTTGTACCTTGGATTCCAGGTGTTGTACATTATGTCCAATTTATTTGGAATGTTGGATAAGGTGATGACATGAATTACTACTAGCCATGCCTAAATTGACAAGGAATCACAAAACCTGAGACCTGTTTGGGGAGTATCTGACTAGGAAATGCAAAGGCACTGGATGAGGTTGACAAGAAGCATGGAAAGAAGGCCAGTGTGACTGGTATCTTAAGTAAGAGAAAGAGGAAAGGTGAAGCCATGGAAAAAGAGAGGATGCCAGATCCCATAAATCCTCATGAGGTGTTGAGATCCTTAGTACAGTAGGAAACCATTGGAAGGTTTATACATAGGGATAAGATCCGTTTCATGGTTTAAAAAGATTGCTTTGAGTATTAGGTTGGAAAAAAATTATACCAAGTGAAGTAAGCCAGACCCCCCGAAATAGGCTGTGTGGTTTCTCTTACTTGTAATAACTGTAAATATATGTAATATATATAGAATTCTACAAGTTAATCCAATGGATAGTAAAAGGCAAATAATTATACTTGGACATGATTAATTTATGATTTTTTCTGGGATCTGTAAGGTCAAAATTATTTTCATAATGGGACTAATGGCTTATTTGTCTTTACTATTACTTTTTACAGGGTACAGAAATTTGATTTGGAAATATTTTAGGGGGGAAAGGAATATAGTTATTTTTCATAAAGATATATTATCTATTTTAGCATATAATAAGTGGTTTCTCATTTTTTCTAATGATTTAACACATAAGTATTTTTTTTTTTTTTTTTTTGCCGGTCATGGGGCCTGAACTCTGGGTCTGGGCGCTGTCCCTCAGCTCTTCAGCTCAAGGCTAGTGCTCTACCACTGGAGCCACAGCGCCACTTCCGGCTTTTTCTGTTTATGTGGTGCTGAGGAATCGAACCCAGGGCCTCATGCTTGCAAGGCATGCACTCTACCACTGAGCTACCTTCCCAGCCCCCACATAAGTATTTTTAAATTAATTAATTTTAATATTGACACAGTAAATATACACATATAAAATCTACATAAACAGAAGTTCCTTAGGAGCACTTGAAAAATTTTAGAGTCAGATGTGTGTGTGTGCATGTGTGTGAATGTGTGGCATGCATATCTTTACTAAGGGTTAAATCCAGGGCTTTGCACATGCACAGTATATGTTGTATCACTGAGCTGCACCTCTAGCCTTATCAAAAAGTGTAACAGACAAAAGAATTATGTGCACATGTATGCATATGTGTGCTGGTACTGAGGCTTAAACTCAAGGCCTTGTACTCTTACTTGGCTTGTTTTTTTCCTCTCTCTTTTTACTAAAAGCTGGCTGCTGTACCACTAGAATTACTTTTCAACCTAGGCTGGTTTTGGACAAGAAGCCTAAGTTTCAGCCTCCTAAGTAATAGGATTACAGGAGTGAGCTACCTGCATCCACCTACAGACAGATTTTTGAGAATTGTGTATTGTGATTAAAAATTTTGAGAAGGGTGTGTATGACATGGTATTTCATCAGACACTAAAGCTAATATCAATTTCATGAATTACAGTTATATACTGCACATTGATGAAATTAGACACACACTATTTTAAAGTTGTTTTGTGCAGAAAGACCTAACATTGCATAAAAAGGAGGAAAATGGTCTCCACTAGTTTTTGTGTAAATTAGGAAAAGCTTCCTTTTCCTCTAGACATTTTACTGCCATCTACTGGAACTTAATTGTAATAGATGCATAAATCTAGTAGTTCTAGTGTGCATGGTGTCCATAGATTTGTGCAATATACAACTGGTTATAGATACCTTAAGGGCCACTGGCAGCAGTTTTGAACTAATGTGAGACCCTGAGGTGTTAGAACTAGTAGTATGAGCAAATTTGTAGAGGTGAGATGAAACACAGTGAGCTCAGACAGCAAGGACAAAACAATAGGAGAACACAATTTTTGTTAAGAACAATGGGAAATAAAATTTTAGGCAAAGTAAGATCAGTCTATTGGGAACCCTTTGGAATTTAAAGTAGGCAGCAGGTAGTTTAAGTTTTTTTTGTTGTTGTTGCTTTTTGGCATGACATTGTTAGAAATAGTCTGCAGTGCTCCAAAGATCAGTAATTGGCAGGCTGCATGGATGGATGGATGGATGGATGGATGGATGGATGGATGGATGGATGGATAGATGGATGGATGAGTGGATGGTAGATGACCAGATGGCTGGGAGCAAAGTGGTCCTGAGAATAGGAGGGCATGAAAGGAGACATCACATGTCTTCATATGGTTCTCCTTTTTTGCAGACCATTAGAAGGGAGTCAGATAGTTATTGCTTTGAGTTTCTAAGGAGAACACTAAGATTTCTATTCCTGAGGAAGGGGGTGAGGTTAAGTTTGATTTTGAAAATTTTGAGGGCACTCTTAAATCAGAGTTTTACTCTGTTGCCCTCTTCTGGATATTGCATTATTGCCCAAATAATTGTTCTACTGGTGTTTAGTTATGCAGGTTGAACTACTAGTGTTTAACTGGGGCACAAGGGAGAGAGAAAATAAATAAAATGGTCAGATGAAATCCTTGTGTTATTCAGGTTTTCCTTGCAACGAGAAAAATTCCTAATACAACTTAACACAGAGAAACAGTCCTTATCCTGATATTTACACCTTTTGAAATTACTGACTTTTTCTTTCTTCCTCCCTTCCTTCCTCCCTTCCTCTTCCTTTTTTCTTCCCCCTCTTTTCTCCTCCTTTCTCTCTCATTTTTCTGCATAGCAAAAATGTATTTTCACTTTCTTTAAAACTTTTCCTTCTCTCATGATATCTCTGATTCCATTCTTTCCCAGCTTTCTAAATAACATCTACTGTTTGACTTCCTTTCTGCTTTGTCTTTAACAAGGTCTTGTCCTGGCCATTTTTTTCTCATTAAACATACTCTACTTGAGTAATCTTGCACACTTACCCATAGCTACTCATTATGGTGGATACTGTTAAGGCTGACTTTATGATGTCCATTCTTCTCAGACTCCTATACAGGTGGCTCTGTCTGAATGAGATATAAATGAAAAGTTACAAAGGGTTTTAGGAAGCTTTGTGTTTTCCTGATAGAGGCACCTTTTTTATTCTTTTTCTTTCCTGGATACTGAGGTGGGGCTTAAAGGTACCTAAGGAAAAGGTACATAAAGAAAACCTCATGCTAAGGAGAGTGAAGTAGATAAATCTTGGAAACACCGATGATATCATAAGCCTAATATTTCATCCCTGGGCTGCCTACTTCTAGACTATTCTTATTTATGAGATAAATATTTCATCTTTTGCTTTCCTCGGTTCTTTAAGATGCTTGCTCAAGCATACGTGATAGGAACCTACTTTTCCATCATGCTCTCTATCATGCTGGGGGGTGAGCACAATAGGACTAAGCACCACAGGAGTAAGAGGAGGTCTCCAGCTAGACTTTGATACTAGGCAACTTGCTTTTCTATCTTGATTTTCATCACCATGTTGCCAAGGGAGAAACTGAAGGAGAGGGAGGTCTTCCTGGCCATCTTTGCTGGTATTCATTCCAAGTCAGTAGTACAATAAGATGAGGCTTCAGCCTGACATTGGACTCCAGATCCCAGAAAACAAAAGTTGACTTTCACCTCTGTTCCAGAACATTTGTGATGGCACAGGCTATAAGCTGCACCTGAAGTAGAGATACAACATCATGTCTATAGTCCACACATTCTCTTTTGTGGGGCCTACTGTAGAAACATGGCTGTAGTGGCTACCACTGTCTATCTGCTTGTTGTGAGTAGTAACTCAGGCTTGCAAATCCAGCTAGGTTTTTTCTTCTTCTTCTTTTTTTTTTTTTTGTTAGTCGTAGGGCCTGACTTGGGCCTGGTCGCTGTCACAGACTTTTCTTGCCCAGGCTGGCTTTGAATCGTGATCCTCAGATCTCACCCTCTTGAGTACCTGAGTAGCTAGGATTACAGGCATGAACCACGGTGCCCTGCCCAGCTAGTAAAGTTTTATTGAGTCATGAACCCATTGATTCCAGTGATTCCAGATTTCACCTTTTCTGTAAAGAGAAAGTCATTTGAGGGGCAGAATACCAGAGGGATGGGAAGAAGCTCCTGCACTTATCCATGAAGCCCTGCCCAGAGAAGGGTGGTGTGAGTGAGAAGTTTTTGAAGAGACAGGAATGCAAGCAGGACCTAGGGACTGATGGCCAATGGTCAATGTCTCATTCTAGGTCCTAGCATTAGATCCTTAAGAGTCTGAAGGCCGTTGATATGAGGAAAAGAATAGTTTCTCAGAAAGTATAGAAGTCTTGTCTTCACACCTATGGTTTTAGAAAATTAATGGAGCAACATAATTTGGAAAAAGGTACATTCCAATAAAATATGGAAGTCCGCTGTACTTCTATGCTTTCATATAGCTGAACTTAAAAATGTTAAACACAGATTGGACTTTGAGTATGGAACGTAAAACGTGTATTAAAAAAAAAAGAAGCTGGGGTCTCTGCAATAGTTCTTGGCTGTCCTTGGATGCCCTCTTTGGCTCTGTTGATAGGTCCATATCTGTAGTTCTTAAGGAGTTCAAAAAGACTTCCAGTGAGCAAGCCAGTATTTCCTCTGGTTTACTCTTTACTGAAGTTTAATTTGTAACACTTATTCTCACATTTTGTTTTTCTTCCTCTGCCATATAAACTATTTTTTGTGTTTATTTATGTCTTATTTTGACAGCAGCATCAATACTGAATCTTCAAAAAAAGTGAAATCTGAGCAAGGGAAGGGGTCACATTGTCCAAAAAGGAAGTACCCTTTACCTGGTTTATGTAATGGTAACTCCTTTATACATCACCTTTATTATAACAATACAAAGTTACAAAAATGAAATACTTGAGTTTTCTTTTTCATTTTAGGAAATTTCTGCTTGTTTGACACTATTGATTAATCGAAAGCATTGCTCTCCTTCAGCTTTACAGGCAGTGGCTAATGACATAGTACATGCTCACAGGTATATGTATGGCTTCCTAAGAACACAGGTCTCAGCATTAATTCTCACTCTCTGAAAGCTATTTGCTTATGAGATAATCATTTATACTTTTGCAGATTTATCTCAACAACAACTGGCTTTTTTTTTGCTAGTCCTGGGGCTTGAACTCAGGGTGTGGACATAGCCCCTGAGCTTTTGTGCTCAAGGCTAGCTGGCGCTCTACTATTTTGGACTACAGCTCCATTTTTGGCTTTTTGGTAGTTAATTGGAGATAAGAATCTCCCAAATTTAACTGCCCAGACTGGCTTTGAACTTCAGTGTTCAGAGCTCAGCTTCCTGTGTGGCAAGGATTACAGGTGTGAGCACCAGTGCCAGCAACAATGGTGTTTTTAAAATCATTCTTACAGGGGGCCGGGAAGGTGGCTCAGTGGTAGAGCGCTTGCCTTGCATGCTCGAGGCCGTGGGTTCGATTCCTCAGCACCACATAAGCAAAAAGAAAAAAGCCAGAAGTGGTGCTGTGGCTCAAGTGGTAGAGCGCTAGCCTTGAGCTGAAGAGCTGAGGGACAGTGCCCAGGCTCAGAGTTCAGGCCCCACGACCGGACCCCCCAAAAAAATCATTCTTACAGAAAACCAAATGTTTTCATTTATTAAAAATATTCTGAGCCTGGGGGCTGGGAAGGTGGCTCAGTGGTAGAGCGCTTGCCTTGCATGCTTGAGGCCCTGGGTTCGATTCCTCAGCACCACAGTGGCTCAAGTAGTAGAGCGCTAGCCTTGAGCTGAAGAGCTGAGGGACAGCGCCCAGGCCCAGAGTTCAGGCCCCACGACCGGAACCCCCCCCCCAAAAAAAATATTCTGAGCCTGATGTCTGCTGTTGCAGCTCACAATCAAGTGTTATTTTGTGTGTATGTGTGTGTGTGTGTGTGTGTGTGTGTGTGTGTATGTGTATGCCAGTATTGAGAGCTTGGATGCTATTCCTTAGATTTTCACTCAAAGCTAGCACTCTACCATTTGAGCCATAGCTTCTTGCCTAGCTTTTTGATGGTTAAGTTGTGATAAGAATCTCAGATTTGTCTGCCAGGGCTGGCTTCAAACCACAATCCTCAGATCTCAGCTTCCTACGTAGCTAGGATTATAGCCATCTGGTTCAAGTGTTATTTTATAAAAGAAGTCTTTGAAGGAACAGAAATCCTTTCCAGGAACGTTTTATTTTGGGAAGATGACAGGTCATTTCTCTGTCCAAAGTAAGACAGTAAGTCTTTAATGCCTTTAGAATAAACACAGAGAAAACACACCTAGAACTCTTCTCATTCCCTGAATTGCTCATAAACTTACGGAAGGGATGGACCATGACATCTGGTTTGGGGTATGAATTCTTGCTCTACTACACTATTTGAAGTGAAGCTCAGGTTTCAAGTAGAGGGTAAAGGAGTGGACCAAGAGCTTCATCTTCCTGCTTAGAATAGCTTGGAGGCAGGAATAACAGAGTAAGGAAAACTAGCCTTTCCATGGTTGAGGTGCCAGGTGTTTTGGAAGAATCTCCATTGTATAATGCTTGTGTGGGTGCCAAACCTTACTTTTTTTCCCCCCACACTACAAAATCACTTAACTTACAGTGAGAGAACTAGATTTGGAGCGCAGGCTTAGACCAAGCCGTTGCGCTGAAAAAGGAGCTTGTTCCACATTATTGAAGTAGAAGCATCTGGAGTCTCTAGGAAATACTGCATTGTTGTTGTATGGATTTTTCTAATTGCTATAATGTGTGGTTTAAGGCAGTTGTGAGCCTGGATTGTGACTACTAGTGTACTATTATATTAAGAGAAAGTTTATTGCTTTTTGGACTTTATGGGTTGTTTGTCAAGGGGCCTGCTTCCCAGGTGATGGCATTCCTGGATCCCTGGAGGCAGGGCGGGCACTTGACTGATAGGTTATTGAATCTGTCAGTCCAGTGCCTGGGACTGGGAATTTCCTGTGGATCTGCCCCCTGCACCCACCCATTTAGGCCTGGACCAGCCTAACGACCAGGACTCCATGCCATGTGTGTCTCCGTGATCGTGTCCTGTGTCCTGTCTCTTGGTTATCTCCAGTCATCATGGCATCCCAATTCAGCTCTCCATTGAAGCTGAATTGGCTTGTTGGTATTATTTTTGTTGTTTCTTTACTCTTCAGCATGTTTCCTAGCGATGTTATGTGTATTTGGAGGCTGTAGGCCTTTGTAACAATGGGCTGCCTGTAGCCTGTTAATTGTATAATAAAGACTCCAATATTTCATATTGCAAAATGTGACTTCTGGGATGATTCACCTTACAACACCAGTATTTTTTTTTTTGCCAGTCCTGAGTCTTGAACTCAGGGCCTGGGCACTGTCCCTGAGCTGCTTTTGTTCAAGGCTAGCACTCTACCATTTGAGCCATAGTACCACTTCAGCCTTTTCTATGTATGTGGTACTGAGTCATCAAACTCAGGGCTTCATGCATGCTAGGCAAGCACTCTACCCCTAAGCCACATTCTCAGCATTGATACCAGTATTTTTTTTTTTTTTGCCAGTCCTGGGGCTTGAACTCAGGGCTTGGGCACTGTCCCTGAACTGATTTTACTCAAGGCTAGCACTCTACTACTTGAACCACAGCGCCACTTCTGCCTTTTTCTGTTTATGTGGTACTATGTAATCAAACTCAGGGCTTCATGCATGCTAAGCAAGCACTCTACCACTAAGTCACATTTCCAGCCCCTAGTACCAATATTTTTCTAAGTAACACTTATACAAAGCATCTATGGAAATTTTGTGTCAAATGTATTTTTAAACTAGTATAGCAACACATGCATATTCTGCTGAAAGGATGTAGAAACTTAATTTACACAATAGCAAGTAAAATGTTATCTGCCATGTTTTAAGAAGCTAGTTAAATCTATGCACATGGATTATGTATATATCATATATAATGTCTATGGTCTGTAGATGCTGCATCTTTATTATTCTTAACTAGAAATATATACAAAAATGCTCCATAATGATCCAGTAAATATATATTTACTGAGCCTTAGTTATGGAAAAAAGGTTTTAAGTATTATAAAGGATATTAAATATTCCCTAGGAACCAACAGACAGGACACCAAGTCCCACTGTTCTGTTTATAGGCCCCCTGGGTTGAGTGAGGGATAAAACACTGTGGATGCTTGGATTATGGGGCAGATGTCCTAACATACTTATTCTTAGGCTCAGCTCATTGACTGAGGGGTAACGTGGTGGAATGCAGACTGGTTGAGTGGAACCCCAAGAGAGACAGATGGAGCTTGCAGTGTGTAAGGACTGCTCTGCCACTAAGGCAGAAGACTAGAGTTTCTACTACATCTCAAATTATTTCTACTATCTCCAAAGCTTCCTCTATGACCCATAAAGTTGCCAGATCCACTTGCATGACCTCTTTGTGACCCAACAGACTGCATCTCTTATTGAAAAAGGGCCCCTTTCACTTCACAATTAGGCCCATTAACAGTGTGATATTTCTGAACAATTTTATCAACTGTATCATGATCGTCAAAAGTTACAAAAGCAAATCTTTTTTCCACTGTCTTCCATAACTTCCATAGTTTCAATCTTGTCATATTTTTCAAAGAAGTCTCTCAAGGTATATTCTACTGTATCTTTTTTAATACCACCACCCATTTTTTTCACTATTAGATGGGCTCCTGGTTTCATAGAATCCTCTAGAAACCACTCTGATTCTACAACATGCTTATCAACCTTGTAGGGTCTAGCACACATTGCTGCATCTACCTCTTCAAGAGTAAATCACAAAACTGAAGCCCCTGGATTTCTTATTACCACAATCTGTGAGGGTGCCCCACTTCTCAAAATGTTTTCTTAAAGTATCATCTGTAATTTCAGAGCTCAGACCAATAAACAGCTTCCTCAGTTGCTCTGGTTCCTTTGGATCATGCTCTCCATTTTGAGACTGGACTTGCTTCTTCCAACTCAAGTTCAGTAAGGGACTGAGAGCTCCAGAACTTTTCTAATTCCCATTTAAATTGTTAGGAAGGTTGGCGTTACTAGTCAACCTATCTTCCAACAGAACTGAGTAAATGATGCAAGTTGTTAATAGATGGGTACAACTAGCTCTGCTAGTGACTGGTTTTTCTTTAATAAAGTTGCATAAACCAAACCAAAACAAAAACAGAAACTGGAGGCCATCTATGAATGAAAAAGCCAACTGGTCCTGATTTCAATCCTCAGTTTAGGTACAAAGAAAAGCATCAAAATGCCTCAGTGAGGTTGCAGTGATGAGTCCAGTACTGGGAGTCTGCAAAACAGAGAAAGCTGGCAAGCAGGGCAGGGATCAAGATTGGTTACAAAGAGAATAGAGAAAGAGGAACTAAAATAAGCCAGTATATGCTGAAATGTTAACTCATGTGCAAAGTGGGAAACCTTGAATGAATCCTGTCAGTGTTTGGTCAAATTGGAAGATTGGTATGAACTTAATATGTTCCTTAATTATAAAGGAAAAAATAACTCACACATGGTATATTTATATGTAGGTGTATGCATTTAGGCTTACATGCCATTATTTATGTGCACAAAATTGTGTATATACATGCATATATTTTTGTTGGAAAGGCCTGGATGCAGTGACATCCAGTAGCAGTGAGATCTTAGATTTTATTGTTAGTTTTTGTTTTTTACGTGAATAACATTTAACGTGATCACTGGATTTGGGTCTAACTTTTTCCTATTTGTTTTCCATTTGTCCCACTTATTCTTTTCGGTTAATAGAATATTTCATTTTTTTAAACTGACATAAAACCATAAAGTTATACATCTTAATGAGGTACATAATTCATGATAGAAGTAGAAATTGGATTTGAAAGACAGTTTTCATCAAAGGAAGAAAGAAGTAAAAAAAGGGCTGATCCAAGGATAGTAGCAGACAAATGTTACAAGTTGAGATGAAAATACAAATATGTTCTATATGGCTAAGGACATAGAAACTCTCAGAAACTCTTACTTATTGGTCAAATCTGGGACCATTTGAGCAAATACAGGATGAGATATGATAAATGAGAGAAATCTCTTCCCAAGAGGAAAATGCCAATTAATATAGGAGGAATGAGGGACATGAAAAAAATCACCATCTGGCAACTACCAAGCATACTAATCAAGGGAGAAAGCTAAGAGCAACAAGCTAACATCAGGAATATGATATTTATGTCATCCCAAAGTAGTGTTTCCACAGGATATTTTATATATTGAGTGTAGAGGAAAAAATAACCATAAAATGATGATCACAGTAAATAATACCAGAACTGGGACAGGACTATATTCCTCTTGTCATCATGTCCTACGCATCACCTCTGTGATGCTCCAGCTGAAACTACACGTTCTTTTTTGGTCAGTTGTAGGGCTTGAACTTGGCCTGGGCACTGTCCCTGAGCTCTTCAACTCAAGGTTAGCACCCTACCACTTTAGCCTCAGCACCATTTCTGTTTTTTCTGAGTGGTTTACTGGAGATAAGAGTCACAGACTTTCTACTGTTTGGGCTGGCTTTGAACTGTGATCCTTAGATTTCAGCCTCCTGAGTAGCTAGGATTACAGGCATGAGCCACTGGTGCCTGGCTAAAGCATTCTTTTTTTTTTTTTTTCCTGGTCATGGGTCTTGAACTCTGGGCCTAGGCAATGTCCCTGAGCTCGTCAGCCAAAGGAAAGTGCTCTACCCTTGAGCCACAGCGCCACTTCTGGTGGTTTTCTGGAGATAAGAGTCTCACCGACATTCCTGTCCAGGCTGGCTTTGAACTATGATCCTCAGATCTCAGCCTCTTGAGTAGCTAGGATTACAGCCACATGAAATTACATGTTCTGAATCTAGTCAGCACTAGATTCTAGGAAGCACTAAACAAATGGAGTTTCTATAAAGCAATAAACTGTACTTAAAAAAAAGGGGAAGAACTAAAGAACAGTTCTTGATTGATACTAATAAAAAATGACAACACCCTGTGATTCAGATTTTGATCCACTTGCTATAAAGACAAAACGGGGCAGCTGGAGAAACCAGATGAGGGTCATTAGATGAAGACTACAAAAGAATTTTCCTGTTCTTATAACTTTATTCTTATAAAATTTCAAAAAATCAAAGCTTACAACTTTGTTAAAAACTTTTATTTACTATAAAGACAAAACACCAAAATAGGTACAAATACTATAAAATTGGTTCAATGGGGTAAAAATTTTAATTAAAATATCTTGATATATTTAAAATAACAAAGGATACATTTAAGCCAAATTTTCTTAACCCAGATTTTTTTTTTTTTAACATTTGCTTACACAGTAAGGTGCTAATAGAAGTTAGCCCTTAAGCCCTGGAAGTCTTAGGAATCATAGTCACACAGCAAATATAATTTCATTGTGAAAGTGAACTTTGGTAGAAGAAAAACTATAGGACACCTGAGGTAGTAGAAACTGGAATAAACAGCAGTAGACGTTATTTACATCTTGAGTACCAAATAACATTAAGAACACAAAAATAATTACACAATACAAATTTCAGTCCAGCTTTGATCCAAAGAAAATAAAGAATATTACATCACATTTGCATTGAAAAAACAAAAACCACAATTACCAGCAAGCTGAGGGAACTGCAAACAAACTCAAACACAATGGATTTTGACATCTACGGATAGCTTGAGTTTGAAATGTGGTGGGCATGGTAACTACAAAGTAATACTGATTAGCTGAGGTTCCTCAGTTTATACAGTTTACATTTCTGTCAGACACAGTATTAATCTGACCAATGATTTTCCAGTACATAAAATGGCAAGAATATATCCTTTAAAGCTTGCACATGGGAGACTTGGAAACAATCTTATTAGAATTGTGAAAATTCTAACTAGCTAAAAAAGAAAATGAAGTCAAGTACAATACATTTAGAGCTAACAAACTTCACATTTCTGTTCTATTTTTAACTCTTCAAATATTGCCAATCTTCCAAAACAAAGGAATGTAAAATTTCATTAAGAAACACATTCACATAAAAACAAACTGCTTTTTAAAAATTATATGCAATATAGACTTGTAAACTTACCTGTAACTTATTTTACTTCCAATTTGTGTTGTACATTTTAAATGTACTCTATATAGCTTATTTAGTTTATCCTGAGTCTTTGAGAATAACCAATTCTGTTTCACACTGGCTTCTGAAGAGTTAAAACTTAAACATCTCAAAGTTGTATTTAATAGTTAATCAGTACTTGATTTAAAAGGCACACACATGCACGTATGTGCATGTGCGGACACACACACACATACACACACACACACACACACACACACACGCACGCACGCATGCACACACACAAAAAGAGGTACCATTTTCCTTCAAGATTCCATGCATCTGAATTCAACTCCAGACTAAAGCCACTAAATGAAATACAAGAAATTAGGTAAATGGAATTCATCTTCACTTTTGTTTCTGAACATTTTTTTAAGTTCAAAGCAAATTACTGCTTAGTCACTAATAATTTAAAGTTGAATAATTACGTTAATTTTTTCTTATTAGCCAGGCCTACTATACAGATAAGATGCATGGTAGAAGGAAAACAGTAGTTATGGTACAGTCAATGGTAATGGTGAATGATGTATTGGTACATACAGAGTAAGACTTTAATGGTGTGAAGTTTCTTACAGTTTAGCAAGAGACACTGAAACATTTAAAAAAATTTAAATTTCAATGTAATCATGCTCTTGGTTGAAGTTACATTTAAAAAAAACAGATGGTTTTCAATGAACTTATAGTTAACCTGCACAATAAGAGCAGGAACTAATTCAGGCAGTACTTAATCATATTCCACTTTAAAACAAACTTAAACCAGTATTTAAAATCTCTTGCAAAAGCAAGATACTCAATAAACTCTAGTTCATACCTTGTACTATTATTATTTTTCTGGCTTGAAGAGACTGCCTTTCCCTGAAAATTAAACACTTAAATAAAGGTGAAATGAAAATACAGAACCATAATTTCAAAAAACCCCGAAATGAATGGGCCAACAGTAAAATGCACAATGATCCACAACTGTCTCGTATTTGAAAACAATAAAAAAAAGGTCAATTGTGGGTCATAAAGACATTATCAACTTTTAAATATATATACACATACACATATGCATGTATGTACGTGCACACATAACACGCACACATGAATACATATATACATGTGTATGCACCATGCACATGTATACATATATGTATGCATATATACATATGCACACATGTATATATGTAGATGTGTGTATATATATTTATATTTACTGCTACTCATAGTCTGACTTAAAAGAGGCAGATACCGATTTTTACAGCCAGTGACAAAAACAAACAAAACAAAAACACCCCACAATGGACAACACCAGTATCAAAAACGGAATTGCCGAACCCCGTTTGTGATCATTATATGAAATGAAGAATAACTGATACATTAAAATAGATCCTGAGCCCCTCAGCTGCTAATATTGCTGAAAAAGTGCTCCAAAAACACAATGCTTCTGTTACTTAGCCATGCAAACTTCATTGCTTTCCTGTTTACCTAGGGCCAGTTCTTTGAAAGGCACTGTTTACAGTTTCTGCACAAGTTGTGGACTTTTGCATACTGAGCTTAGGTACAGATCATGATTTGTCAATCACATACTTAGGTAAGGGTTTTCTACTGGCCTTCTTCATAGCTGCTCAGTGGCATGAAGGCCAGCAGATTAGCAATGTGGTTTCCCACAAGTTTTTTCTTTCTTGTTAAGCATTCTGTCTCTATTAAGAGTTTATTCATATAATTGGCTACCATGTAGTACGGAAGACTGGATGCTTTAGTAGCTCTCTTGATGGAGGTCTGTCCTGAGGTTGAAGTTCTAAACAACGCAGTGCTACATCACGTAAACCAGGAGACAGATGTGAAGGAATCGATGGAGCAGTGGTTGCACTAGCAATCTGCAAGAGAAAAAGCCAGAGTATTGATGCTTTCCACAGACTTTAGATGTGAAAGTCCAGAAGACTATCATATGACCCATTAGTATGTTCCTGCGTACAGTATTAATTATATTCTTCCATATTGTATAAATCTTAATTTAAACACTATGTATCAAACACTATGAAGAAGTAACTTTTTTGATAACGGAATGTAAATTTTAATTCACTTGCCTACTTCTCATCATATGACCTTCCCTTAGTAATTTCATGAATGCTTTGGGTTAAAAATGCAACATGATATAAAGATAAATTCTAAAAGTTCTATAATCCTATACTAAGATTCAATTGATACATCTTATATATCACAAGAGGAAAAATGAAAAAATGACATTCTTTTTACTGTTCCCAAATGTTATCAATGCAAACAAATTCTTATATTTCCTTCACAGGAAAAAAAAGGCCCATATGTACACTAAAATCTAATGCACACCTTAGATTATTTTTACGTCTATTAGAATCACTTTA
Source organism: Dipodomys ordii (assembly GCF_000151885.1). Taxonomy (NCBI): domain Eukaryota; kingdom Metazoa; phylum Chordata; class Mammalia; order Rodentia; family Heteromyidae; genus Dipodomys; species Dipodomys ordii. The sequence goes on from NW_012267257.1 coordinate 328,949, forward strand.
TAAACATTGCCCTTTTCACCTATTAATATAGCTGGTCATACTTTCTAAATTAACACCAATACCTTTACATTCCTCTTACCAATTTACACATAGTTTTAATAATGTGAACAACTTAATTACTGCTCATTGCTGGGTAGTCAGGTTTAGTTCAGTTTTTGGATACCATAGTCAACAGTAATGAAGGTATATTTATACTTTTGGCACACAGTACCTGGTCATTCGGTGGTATAGTATGTTAAACTACCAGAAATGGGGTATTTAAGTGTTGGAAAAGCTATGTCCTATCATTTTGGTGTCTCCAAAGACCTCAAACTATTTACTAGAAGCTAAGGAAACAGAGAAGACTACAGTGTAATGTTTTTGACCTCTACTTATGAATTAGAATGCAATGATAATCTGTTAAAAGTGGACAGTGCCAATTTGAAACTCATTTCTATTTATTTCCAGGATTTCACCAAACTTTGAAAGAGTAAACTTTCAAACTGATCCTAGTCATGAGTATTTATCAAACAACTTCTGTACAGACTTTGAAAGGAACAAAACTGAGCCAGACATGAATGGATCTCAGAGGTAAGACAGGAACCCAACTAGGAGACTTCATAAGAGGAAGTATCAGATGCAGGCATGCATTCACAGTAATAGGGAAATAGTAGCTGTGGGTAAGGCAACACCCAGGTAGAGTACAGCACTGGCCTGTGAGCCTTCATGGAAGTCAGAATCTGAACCATGGGAAATATGGAAACACGGAGCAAGAGAGCATTAATGCAAATGAATGACTGTTAAGAGAAGTGACTGAGCAAGTTATGTGTGGAGAGAAATGAAGGAGGACCTGGCAGGGGAGGGGCCCACAGATAATCCTGTTGAAACCATATCCAGGAAGTAGGGGCTACTATTACACTCTTCTTACAAGTGAGAAAATGTGAGATTTCTGTATGAGTCCAAGCCCATGCTTATAACCATCATCACATGTACATTCAAAAGCTAAACATCTCCAATTACACTTTCCTATAATGGAACTGCAGATAGTGGATTTGGGGGCTGTCACAAAGTACAAGATTTAGTATATAGTGTGAACCAAATACAGAAAATAGTAAAACTACTTTAAAGGAATATCTGAATTGTGTAAAATATACAAAGCATGTACATATATGTATGTTTATAGAAAGATAGATAGATACATACATACAACCCATAAGCAATGATTCAGTATTTGCTAATTTAGTGGTTTTAAAGGGTTTATAGACTGTAAACTACTTGGAATGGTGAGAACTGTCTGCAAATGCCACAAGCAGTAACAATGCTGTATAAATTTCTGGAGATTACACATTTATTTATTTCAAGATAGACAGTTTATGCTAAGTTGATAAGAAGAACACATGAAAATTTGACTCCTGCCAAATTTCAGCACAGAGAAGTAAATTTTATTTCACAATTACCTTAAATATCAAAGCAAGATGATTGGAATGTTTTTCTGCATTCCAAGGCGGTTTTGCACAAGCCATTTCTATAATAGCACAGCCAACACTCCACACATCACAGCTCCTGCCATATTGCTGACCTCTTAGTACCTAAATAAAGCAAAGTTAATTTAAAAAGGAGAAAGCCATCTTATAATTATAGATTCTATTTTTTTTTTTACTTCAGAGCAAAACAAAAAGCAATGGCATCAACAGCAATTATTTGGAAGGCCCTATATCTCTTTAAGAATCTTAATTACCCATGTGACATAAAAATAAACATCACAGAATTTGAAAGCATTCCCTTTGACAAGAGGGCAGCGTTCATAGGAGCAAGGTTTTGTTAAACTTCCAGTGCTGACAAAGCCTCCCTTTAGGGGCTCACCTCCTTTAGAAAAACAAGCAAATTGTGTGTGCACGTGCGTGTGCGTGTATGCGTGCACCTGTGTGCCAGTAGGTGGGCTTGGACAAAAGGGCTGGGGTGCTGTCCCTGAGCTTTTTTGCTCAAAGCTAGTACTCTACTACTTGAGCCACAGCTCCACTTCCAGTTGTTTTTGTTTTTTTTTTGGAAGTTTATTGGAGATAAGAGTGTCACAGACTTTCCTGTCTGGGCTGTGATCCTCAGATCTCAGCCTACTGAGTATCTAGGATTTATAGGTGTGAGTCACCAGTGCCCATCCTACAAGGTACATTTTAAATATTTCTATTATGTGTCCTTTGGGTTTACTATAAAACTACTGTAAACTACTCCACAGTTCTTTGCTAGAAGTAGCCTTTCGGCAAATCTTTTTTTTTTGGGGGGGGAGGGGGGTCCAGTCGTGGGGCTTGAACCCTGTCCCTTAGCTCTTCAGCTCAAGGCTAGCGCTGTACCACTTGAGCCACAGCGCCACTTCCGGCTTTTTTCTTTTTTCTTATGTGATGCTGAGGAATCAAACCCAGGGCCTCATGCATGCAAGGCAAGCACTCTACCACTGAGCCACCTTCCCAGTCCCTCAGCAAATCTTTTAAAACTATCTTTTAAAGGGAGGCATAGATCGGTGGAAGAGCACCTGCTCAGCAAGTGAGAAGCACTGAGTTGGAATCCTAGTACTAACAAAACAAAACACAACTTTTAGAATTTTATCAAGATGAGGATGGGAAAGCTAGGAATAAGGGTTTGAAATGTAGGATACTATGAAAGCTAATTTTATAGCCACAGACAATTTGTAATCACATACTTGATACCACTGTGATATAATTACGTACAATGATGTCACAGGGAACTCAAGATATTTTCTTTTTCCTATTCAAAGCTACTTCTCACCTCAGGTGCCATAAATGCAATTGTCCCAAGTAACTGTCCCTGAAACTCTCCTGCACCAGTTCCTTTTGATGCCAACCTGGCTGCCGCTCCAAAGTCTGCAATTCTCAGCCTCTGACCTGTGCTGTCAATTAGCAAATTGGCACCTGTCAACAGAAATAGCAAATAATCTTGTATGTTAAAAAAAAATAAGGAAGACTAAAACCTAGTAACGTTCCACTTATGAGACCGGGCAATGATGAAGGAAGAAGTGGGCCACATATTAAAAGTTCAGAGAAAGCTACTATCTTCTCAGTCCTCTTTATCACTGCTAATGATGGGCAGGTCTCTAGTGCAGGTAATACCTATACTTCAGGCAAGGTCTGAAAAGCAAAGTCATAAGGCATATAGAGAGTAACTACTGAAACCGTCAATATAATGATTTTCAACAAAATCTTCAAAATTCCAATTTTACACATTAAGACAAAATTTTGTTGAAGCTCCTTAATCTAGACCAGCTCAAACATTCATTTCATAATTAAAAGCTTAAAAAACCCTAATCCTTTAACACTGTTTGCTTCAATATTTCTATGTCAAGTACTAGCTAAAGAAAATGATGACAGAAAACCAAAGTTTATCCCTAATAAAAATAAACTGAACTGCAAAAGATTTGACAAGACTTTTTCTTAACAAAAGTTTATGGTAGCTCAATTACTCCAATAAAATCAGGAATAGGGAGTCAGTAACTTCATGAAGGCAAGTTATGGAATTAGTGGAGACCTGGCCTAACACTTTTTGCTATCAAATAGTGGTAAAACTGCTCTATAAAGTAAGAAAGGCAGATTAATATGCTTAAGGGTCCTGTTAGTTCTAGTGGCTTGAACTTTTCAAGGAAATAATTCTGTAGTTTAAAATTAGGAGCTCTCAACCAAATTTAAGTTTTTGAAATTACATTTTTTGTCACTAGAAAATAATTAAAAGAATTCTTACCTTTGACATCTCTGTGAATGATCTGATTTTCATGCAGATATGAAAGACCACGAAGTAACTGTTCAGTATAGTTAATAACCACAGATTCCTTGAAAGCTCCATATTTACTCAGGAGATGAGCTACAGATCCTCCTGAAAGATCAAATACAAACAGTATTAGTTATCCTCAGCTTGGGTCAAAATTGAGATAGCTTGTATCTTAAATTGTATTACCTGTGCTTGAATTTGTATTTGAAATGCTGAATTCTACTTTAGAAGTAAAAATGATTTCCTGTATCATGGAAAAATTTATCAATCAGAAGATGAGCATGGTGCACACCTATAGATACCTACAAAGCTCAAGGCAAGCGCTCTACCGCTTGAGCCAAAGCTCCACTTCTGGTTTTCTAGTGGTTTATTGGAGATACCAGACTCACGGACTTTCCTGCCTGGGCAGGCTTTGAACTGTGATCCTCAGATCTCAGCCTCCTGAGTAGCTAGGATTACAGGCATGAGCCACTGGTGCATGGCTAGGAGACATTTTTACAGAGCATTCATGAAATTAATTCACCAGAGTCTTGACTTTCAAAAGCTTTAAAAGTTAACAATTCTTTATTTTTGTTTGTTTTTGGGGGTCCGGTCGTGGGGCTTGAACTATGGGCCTGGGCGCTGTCCCTCAGCTCTTCAGCTCAAGGCTAGCGCTCTACCACTTGAGCCACAGCACCACTTCCGGCTTTTTTCTTTTTGCTTATGTGGTGCTGAGGAATCGAACCCAGGGCCTCAGGCATGCAAGGCAAGCACTCTACCACTGAGCTACCTTCCCAGCCCTAAAAGTTAACAATTCTTATTGGAATATTTCACTCCTTTGTCTTCTCAATTAAAACAAACAAAATACTTTTATTATTGACATAAGTAACCAATGCCAACAGGTAATTTAGCAAAAGGTAAAGAATACGGGGAGGATCTAGAAGGCCTAGAATTAGGTTTTATATCCTACATGTACTAGCTCTGACTGGGATAAGTCAAATTCAACAAACTCTATTTAAAAGGGTTTGTAATAGTCAATCTATAAAGATCTTCAACAGGTACATGGACTTAACAACTAAGGGTAAACAGAAATTTACTCTTAAATAACATGAATCTAAAAAACTCACTAAAACTTTAGCCATCATATACTGAATCATTTATTTTATTGCATATACTGCATACAAAAAAAAATAAAATCAAACTTAGTCCTTGTTCAAGTCCTTGGGGAAGTGCTAGTTTATCTTAGTAAGGTTTTTGCATTGTACCTTAATTTAATTTTTATTTTTTTGAGACGGTGTCCCTATGTACCCAAGATGGACAAACTCTTGATCCTCAAGCCTCAGCCTTCTGAGTGCTGGGATTACAACTATGCCCCATTATGCTTACTTTGTTAAGATAATTAATTAGTTTATTTTTTTTTGCCAGTCCTGGGGTTTGAACTCTGGGCCTGGGCTCTACCCCTGAGCTTCTTTGCTGAAGGCTAGTGTTCTACCATTTGAACCACAACACCACTTATAGCTCTTTCTGAACAGTTTACTGAAGGTAAGAGTCTCATGGGCTTTCCTGCCCAGGCTGCCTTGATCATGGTTATCTTGGATTATAGGCATGAGCCATGGCTGCTGGCAATTTTTATTATTATATCATGTGAAAATGCTTCTTAAATCGATCTACATAGTGAGAGCCATTTGGGAAAATATGGGATCTTGTACATGACCAAAAAAAAATTCTTTTTTTTTTTGTCAGTCATGGGGCCTGAACTTCGGGCCTGGGCACTGCCCTCAGCTCTTCAGCTCAAGGCTAGCGCTCTACCACTCGAGCCAGAGTGACACTTCCGGCTTCTTCTGCTTATGTGGTGCTGAGGAATCGAACCCAGGGCCTCATGCATACAAGCCAAGCACTTTACCACTGAGCCACCTTCCCAGCCCTCTAAAAAATTCTTATAAACTATTTAAAATGCAGTCTCCAGTATTACAATTCCCCCCCCCCCAATAAAAAGAAATGGGAAAGATTTAACAGGTAGAGGAAGTATTTTACTATATTTAAAGACAATTTTTAGTTTATACTAGTATGCTAGAGGAACAATTTGCTTTTAGAAACCCAAATATTTTTTTAAATTGTTTTTCTAATTGGGTAGCAGAAAGCCAAATCCACATACTACTATTGACAATTTCAAACACCAGCATACCTGCCATCCATTCAATGAAGAGATTGTAATTGCTCTTTTCACATGTGGCTCCCAACATCCTAATGATGTTTGGATGATTCAGATGGCTCATCATTCTTATCTCCTCTCTCAGTGCTTCTACTACTTCTTCCTGCTCAGAAGATGTGTTTCTCACATATGTTACCTGTTTCAATAAAGTCACAAAACTGAATTCTGAGGTTTCTCTTTGCGTTTTGTGAACAACCTCATCTAAAATGAACTCATACATTAGTTTCTATGTTAACAGCATGTTAACATGTTATGCTCATGGATGCAGTGTGCTTCAATTTAAGAAACAAAACACCAAGAATACAGTAAAAATGCAAGTTAAATTAACAGTGAAATGTTAGGAAAATGATATACATACAAAAAGATATATAAAAAAATACATGCATTTTTTCATGCTCAGTTAGAGAAAGTTCAGTATGATTTTTAAAAATTTTATTTTATTGTAAAGCTGTTGTATGTGGGGGTTACAGTTACATGAGTAAGGCAATGAGCACATTACTTGTAGATCATTGTTACCCCTTCCTTTCCTTCTTGTTGTCCCAATATCCCCTCTCTCCCCCAGCTCCCACACTCCTATCCGCCCCCCTCTCCCTGCCCGAAGTTGTAAAGTTTGTTTCCAATATACTGTCCTGTGGATATTAAAAATAAAATCTTTTGCCAGGCACTGGTGGCTCATGCCTGTAATCCTAGCTACTTAGGAGGCTGAGATCTGAAGATCGTGGTTCAAAGCCAGCCCAGGCAGAAAAATCCGTGAAACTCTTATCTCTAATAAACCAACTGAAAACTGGAAGTGGCACTGTGGCTCAAGTGGTAGAGTGTTATCTTTGAGCTGAAGAGCTCAGGGACAGCGCCCAGGCCCAGAGTTCAAGCCCCACAACCTACCTAAATAAATAAATAAAACCTTAATTTTTTTTCACATTTTAATAAGCATGGTCATTATAGATAGTAAACCACAGAAGGAAGATGGCATTGTACCAGCATATTGCTGAAAGGAGAATGAAATGCTATTTCGACTAACTATAAAAATCAAAAATAAAAAAACCAAATGGCTATGTGGTATTCCTTGATATTGAAGCTCACAATAATTATGCCTCAACTTTTTTTTAATGTCAGACAAGTAATGTGTCAACATTGTAACAACGTTTAGAGGGAGGCACATGCCACACAAGCATGTGAAAACCCAATCATCCCGCTTATGAACCGAAAACTCAACTCTTAGGCAATGTCTACCTAAACTTAGTTTTCTCACACAAGCATAGGCATCTCCATTATCCTTTTAATTATATTTTTCATTTTATATTTGAATAATTATTTTCACTTATGCAGTCACTAGATAGTTACCTGTTTAACAGCCATTAAAGTTCCAGTTCCCACATCTTGTGCCTGATAACAAGAAGAAAATGCTCCAAGGCCTATCTGCTGACCTTTCAGCCATTCAGTATCTTCTCTATAAGGTTGTTTTGCTTTGGTATGTCCTGGAAGAGTCTCTGGTGTCTACATATGAAATAATAGCAATTTTCACTGTTAAAGATTTTGTGAAAGTCTGGCAAAATACTACTCTTCGTGTATTTTCCTAAATCACTTACAAACTTGACTTCTGAATGAATGGTGTTGGCAATTGATGTATAATGTAGAAGTAACAAACTTGGGAATCAACCAGAACTGTCTGTGAAATAGGTCAGTTGTACTGTTACTTAAATGATACAAAATTATTGTAAAACCTGCCTGCACTGATTAATTCATTTCATCTTAAAAGCAACACTTATCAATTAGCTTTATGATAACATAGTCCAAAGAAATTCCTTAATCTGTTAATGACTATACTTACGTCCTGTTGAATAATGATGATGTCTTCTCCATTTTCAACCTGTAGCTGAGGAACTATGGGGAGGGCATCCTGAGACGCTGACATTGCCATGGCAATTGCTAAAGCTTCTTCTTCTTCAGCTTCCATTTTTTCTTTGCACTTTTGATTATGATTCACATCATCTTTGTAGGTATCATCATTTTCTGCCTTCTCAGGAGACAGTACAGCAACTTCTGACTTAAAAGTAACAGTTGTGTCACTTGAAGGCATAGATGCTTCAAGAAGGTCCTCGATACTGGAGTTGAGCTCTGTATTGACATCTAATCTGCATTTCTCCTCTACTGGGGTGAACACTGTCTCTTCACTTGGTATAACAGCACTACTGCTATTGTTGCTACTGCCAAAGCTGTCATCACATTTGGAAGTACTATTCAGATCAAGTGTCATACTACTTTTGGAGGCATCTCCCTGTTTATTTGTGTTACCTGGCGTAGGTCGAGATGGCTTTGGCCTGTGTATGTTACTGGAGGGTAAAGGTCTTGATTGAGTGAAGATTGGGGAGAGTTTCTCTAGGTCTTTGCTTTCGGAATAGTTCCTCTGGAATTGTAGAGAAAATTTGCGCTGTGTTTGAGGAGATGCAGAAGATATTTTGCAGGGAACAAATCCCTGAGGTCTATGTTTAGAGACATCTGTTACAGAGCCAGCTGGTACTGATGGGGCAGATGAAGATGGGGTTGATGCAGTTGGGAACATTAAATGAGAATGAGAAGATAAAGGAGGGGAGTTCAAACACTGACTGTGGGGTCTGCCTTTTGTTTGAACCATAGGCTTTGGTTGTTCTGTTGTGGCTGAACTAGGAAGTCCTACTGAAATGCTTGTCAGTCTGTCAGAAATGTCCTCTGAACTGGCACTTAAACTTGTAGCATGTAATCCTTTTCCAGTTTTCTCTAAATGGACTGTGTGCTCAAGGGAACTGTCCTCTGGATAGCTGTTAGGGGCAGATGCCTGCAAATAGCTGTCCTGTTGACCATCCAAAGTGTCTTCTAGTCCCAACTGGATGGCCTCAGCAATTTCCACCTCATCAGCAATAGCCATCAAACGACGACGCATCCTGGTGAAGTGAGTGGAACTGGAGACACTAAGCATTTCTAACAGTTTTGAAAACACATTGGGTACTGCAGTAACCATTCTTGCAGAACTCAAATATATCCTTCGAGATAGCTTTCCCACCATGGAGTGGGAATTATCAATAGACTGCAAAGCAAAGGTTAAAAGGGACAGCAGCTTCTTATACCTGAAAAAAAAAATCACGTTCAATTACAAGTTGTATTACTGAAAAACATATGCCATTTTAAAACAATTTATAGTATATACACTTCAAAATATATTGTACAATAAAGCATCCATAAATTTTAAATTAAATAGCCTAGACTTCAGGTTCTATGTTAATCAAATACTAATTATTAGTAACTTATCTATGATCTCTGACTTTCATAAACCCAAAATATGTCATTCTCAGGTTGTGTAGCAAGAGGAAAGTTAGATATTTACAGAAGATAAATCACCTGATTTCAACAGGCTCAGCTTGTGATACATCAGTACTGACAATATGAGGATAAAATTCAGCAGGAAATTCCAACAATAGTCTATCTATAAGACAAAGACGGCCCAGGAGTTCTTGCCAGTTGTTTGATTCAGTTTGGTTTCCAAGAATACAACTTAAGACATAATCAACACCACCAATACCAATGGATCCTACAAAAGTAAAAATAAAGGATGGAAAAATAGTGACATGAACATATAAAACAAAATATGATTCAATGATAAGGTCAACAAAAATAATCTGGATTACAGAATTTGCTAGAACAATTCATACTTCTAATGAGTGAATCAATTCACTCAATCTAATTGAGTGAATCAATTTATAAAATTATTTCAAAATACTGTAATAGTCCCATGAGAAGATTATAAGATTAGAAAGGCTAAGAAAATCTTAACATGCTACATTAATTTTAAGTAAAAAATTATTACCAGCTTTAAGTATCTCTCTACCAACTGCCAATTCTCCTGCTTGCCCTTTGCACAACTCCAAAAGTGTTGATATGGACAGTTGACTTGTGCGGCTAAAAATGAAAATAAAGCAACATCAATTCTCGCACTAGGATAAAGTATCACTGATGTTAGAATAGGAATATAAAACCTGGTGAGAAAGTGGAAAGTAACATTTTAAAATTTCTTTTTAAAATTACTGTTAATATTTATTATTAGGTCTAAGTTAGTAAGAAGTTGAACCTATCATCTATGTTAAGCACAGTATCTTTAGTACTACCTTGTAGGCAACAAGAAGTGATTTAAATATTGAACCATGGCAAAAGACTTATTTTCATTACTGTGTCTTGTTAAAACAAAAAGAATGTACCTGGGCATCACAACACATGTCTCTAATCCTAGCTACTTAGAATGTGGAGTCTAAAAGATCACAAGTTTAAGGCCAGCCCAAGTAAAGTTAAAGAGTTTTTGAGGCTTGGGGGTGTGGCCCAAATGGTAGAGTACTTGCTTATTAGCATGCCTAAGGCCCTGGGTTCAATCCCCAGTACTGAAAAAAAGCAAGCTGATTCTGACATTTTTATTTTTGAACTGAGGAATCTCTTCAAGTCTGGCTGTGTTGGGTAGTACATGCATATAATACAAGCTACTCTTGGGTTGTAGGCAAGAGGACAGTGGTTCCAGGCCCACCTGGATAAAACAAAATGAGGGCCTGAGTTTATAAACAAACTTTGGAGCTAGGTTGTAGTTCAATAGTAAATGCTTGTTAAGTAAAAGGCTCTGGGTTTGATGCCAAGCACCACAAAAGCAAAACAAACCACCCGTGCCACCCAAGCCTTTATATTCTCCAAGTATCTTTACGATACTTCTTATGGTTTCAATCATCCAAACAATTACCTAGGTACTCAACTTAATTTTAGAGTTTTGTAAGGTGAGAAATACAACTGTATCCACAGTGAAATTCTCAGGAAATTACCTACCCTGACATTGAAAAATGTCATTTATCAAGTTTGTTAATTTTCCAGCTATACTATTTGGTTTAAGCAACATGAAAAATCTCCAGTACTTTAAATTTGTAGCCTTATGTAGGAAAAAAAGTATGTAAACAAAACAAAGACTCTATGATAAAGAAACTAGTCAAAGCAAGGGACCTGATTTTTGAGATTCTGTAGCTAATTCATATAATTTGGAGGTAAAGTGAAACCAAGGGAGAATTCATACTTTTTTGCCACTCAGGATCTGCTAGGATGTAAGAGATGATAATTGTGAATCTAAATTGCTATATTTAGTAAATGAAGTGACTGTTTTCTTCATGAAAGGGGTGAACACAAGAAACCTTGGTCTAACAAAAGCATGGCTGTGATCATTTGTACTGTCTCAACACCTAACACTTCATACCTTTTTCTCCAGGTTGGATTATTCTTAATTCATGTCAATTTTCAAGGACAACAGGAATATATGAAACTTTAAAAAGAAGTCATAGTTGCAGTAAAATACTATTATACTGAAAATAATGTAATGGGGCCATTTTCTGATCCAGATAAGGCATGAGGAGGTATAAGATGATTGACTCCTCACTACAATAAGATTATACCTTTTGGAGATATGTACCAACTAGTATTCTTATCAACTGGACTTCAGATTAAGAATACTATTTAAGAGAAACAATCACTATACAAAGAAGTGCAGGTCCATTCAGTTTGATAGTCTGGCTTTGCTTTCTTTTTCTCTAGCTCTTAAGAGCTTTAAGTGCTATATTTTAATTTCAAATCTCACATTAGAGAACAGTTTTCAAAGATTAATTGATTAAATATGTATCAAATAATAGGCTTGGTGCTAGGAACTTTTAGTACCACACAGTTTCAAATGGGTTCCATCAAAAAGGTCTTACCTATTGGCATCTGCACACTTGACTAGGATGGTGTCAACAACTGGTCGGAGAAGTCTCTGAAGTTTGATTCTTTCTGCCAAACTGTGGCAAGGAGTATATACCAGCATGGCTCTCAATGTTTTCTGAGGAGAAAAAACTAAAGGTCAGTTTAATTATGTTTATAAAACATGAGAGACAGGGTCTAATCTGAGCAATCAAATAAATAGTGATAGGAGTAGGATTCTAACAAAAAGCAGTGGTAATCAAAGCAATAAGAAACAATGACTTTTTACAATGTGATAAGCATTATGATTAGGGGGTTCTAAAATATACATCAAAATCTAACAAGTAAATAAGTATTTGAATTATTTTGTAGGTGAGTAAACTAAAGTTGAAGAAATCTTAGTTTTTTCTAAAGTTGTACTACTTGCAAATGGGAAGCCTAGGATTTGAATCAAGGATCCCCCAATGTGCTCTATATACTAATTGCCTACACTTGTTTTAGTTTATCTAGTATGTTATTCATATGTTCTAGTTGTGATGATAATTTCTGAAGTTACTCAATCTGGCCCCAAAACTGTGTTTAGAACCATCATGCTAAATTTCTCCTGAAGATTCATGAGTTCCAACTGTTAGGACATGGATCAGAATAAAAGATATCAAGAAGAGATGGAATTTTGGCATTAGACTAGATAGAATTATTCTAAAGCCGTGATTCTGCAGTGGGGCTAATTCTGAATGCCAAGGACTATTTGGCAGTGCAAGGAGACACCCTTAGTTGTCATGAAGGGGGGGGGAACTGTATAGGTAAGGTAGGGAAAGGTTTGTTTTTGGTATCTAATGTACAGAAGCCATGCATGCTGTTAAATATCCTACAGTGCACAAGACAGCACTGTGGTTCCACCTGTCTCTGACCAAATATTATGTGGCCAAGGACAATAGGGTCAACGTTGAGGAAAAGTGGTCTAGAAAGAGACACACTCACAATGGAGGTAAAATTAGTCTCTAACTCTACATCACTATTCCATTCAAGAAAGAACATCTAACAAGATAGACCAGAAAAAACTGTGTCTGAGGTCTGGGAAGGTGGCTCAGTGGTAGAGCGCTTGCCTTGCATGCATGAGGCCCTGGGGTTGATTCCTCAGCACCACATAAGCAAAAAGAAAAAAATCCCAGAAGTGGCGCTGTGGCTCAAGTGGTAGAGTGCTAGCCTTGAGCTGAAGAGCTGAGGGACAGTGCCCAGGCCCAGATTCAGGCCCCAGGACCAGACCCCCCCCCCAAAAAAAAAAAAACAAGAACAAAAACCTGTATCTGACACCGAACCCTCTTCTCTGAAAGTCTTCTGAATTTTAATGTTTATTAAAATTAAGCAAAATTTTTATTAAACATAAATTATCCTTAAAGTTAACACAATATCAAAACATTTTAAATTTAACTTTACTGTCCCATAATATATTTTTAGTCATGTATGAGAAACCTGCTGAAGGAATCATGAATATCAAGACACTGTTACTTGAAGGGAGAAAAGCAAACAGTACCTTAGATAATCTGAAAAGGCTAAAATCAGTAGAATTCAAACTCTACCACTGAGCCACCTTCCCAGCCCAAGTAGCTTTATTGTACCTTCTGTTTGTTTGTCAGTATTTAGCTCTGGCTAGCTTCAAACTCGTAATACTCATCCCTCAGCCTTCTGAGTGCCGGGATTATAGGCATACATCACCATGAACAATTGCTGCCTTACTGAATATTAAAAAATAATAGTCTATAGGATAACCATAAGGATATGGTTAGGAAATAAAGCTACTTACTAAAGCAGCAACATACACTTTGTAGACAGGGTCAGCACAGACGATTGACAAGACACTGCAGCATGCCTCCACTACGTCTCCTGAGATGCTGGTCTGGGAAGATCCACTGAAGGCTCCAGCACTTGGGCTGCCTCCACCACTGCTCCCAGAACTTCCAGTGCTCTCCCCATTCGCCAACAGCAGGGCCCCACTAACGTCATGGGAGAGGCGCCTGAGGGCCATTTCTCTTACATTCCAGTTTCTAGAAAATAAGCAGCCAACGAGTTCCATTCCGAACACCTATATAAAACAAACACATGTGAAGAGAAATGAATGAACCCATACTATAATATTAAGTACAATTTTTTGATTATTGAAGAAAAATTGGGCCAGGTATGGTGGTATATGCCTGTCCATAATCCCAGCTACTCAGGAGATGAATATCAGGAGGATTGTGGTTTAAAGCCAGCCTGGGAAAAACTGGCAAAACCTCACTTTAGCAAAAAACTGGGAGTGGTGGAGTATGTATCTTGATCCCAGTTATTGGGAGACACAGGTAGAAGGAATTATGGTCCCAAACTGGCTCCAGGCAAAAACACAAGACCTTATCCAAAAAAATAACTAGAGCAAAAAGGCCAAGAGGTATGGCTCAAGGGCCAGAGTGCCTACTAACGCAAGTATACCAGGAGTTCAAATCCCAGTACACACACACACAAAATAAAAATCTTTCAAATCTACATTCCTATTAGGATAGTTCAAGAGAAAAATCAAGAACCAAATCAACACCAGGTGCCAGTGGCTCATGCCTGTAATCCTAGCTATTCAGGAGGCTGATATCTGATGGTTGAGGTGACCTGAGTAGAAAACTCCATTAAGACTCTTATCTCCAATAAGCCACTCAGAAAAAGCAGGAAGTGGCACTGTGGCTCAAGTGGTAGAGTGTTAGCCTTGAGCACAAAGAGGCTCCCTGAGTTCAAGCCCAGGATTGGAAAAACAAAACAATACAAAACAAACCAGAGCCAAATCAAAACAGGCACTAAAGTGAGGTTTTAATACTTCCCTCAGAGTGACAGTGGTACTTACTGCAAGCATATATTTATTTGATTTTATTCAAAAGGATAAAAAATAGGTGAGGCTACGATGAGGTAAAAAGAACTACAGAAAAAGAAGTCTGTATAAAAGTAGCAAGTCAAAAAGCTAAGGGACAGCCAGGCCCTGAGTTCAAAATCCAGTATGGAAACAAACAAAAAACCCTAAAAAACAAAAATAAATAAAAACCAGCAAAAGACAAAGTTGTACCCGGAATAATGTATACACTGTTACAGCCCTCACTACCAGGTCTGAAAAGCCTCAGAGTCTCTAAGAAAAACAGTATTGACATTATGGGTCAATTATCTAAAAGCAAGCTCACTATCAAAGGTAAGTTATTATGTGAAAAAATGTCAAGTATTTATGAATAAGTAAGTCTGGAGAAAACAAATGATGACCTATTCACATGTATTTTGATATAAAGGGACCACAAAGGAGAATAAAACACTATCCCTATAATAGATTTTCCTTCCTGGATTGGGGTACTGAGGTTTGAACTCAGAACCCACACTTGCCAGGCAAGTGCTACTACTATTTGGGCCAGCCCCGCAGTCCTCAAGAATTAATTGTTTTACCTGATATTCCAATTCCTTATATGATAGCTCAAATTAAAGCTTGAGTAAAGAAAATATAGACCACGGTTTTAAAAGAGTAACAGCTAATAGCTCAGAACCAGCTCAAGAGTAAAAGATTCCTGAAGAAGCAGGTGAGGGCCCACATAAAGTGACATTTATAAACTAGATAAAAGAACTAAGAGGTCCATATTTTGTGGATTTTTATAAGATTCATAATGGTCACAACATGTTGAAATAGCGAATTCCAAAGCTGTTGTACTATAAAGGTCACAAAAAGTTAAAAAGGAAATTCTGATGAGAGAGATGCTTAGTGAATTAATGCATCTATTCATGAATTTAATAGCATTTAATATCACTTTAATAGACTATCAAAATAATTTTACATCACTGCTGTTTACTGGATCTTATAGTAACACACTAAACAGCAACCAAGAAAATCATTATAAAGCAACACCCAGCTCAACTTCTATGTAATAAGGATGAAAAGAGTTAAAAAAATGTAAACTTGACTTTACAAACAAGAATGCCTAATTCAAGGTAAATATCATATTTGTTTTAGCTATCCTCTCAGCCAAGAGCTCATTACATGCTCTTGAGATGCAGAAATGAGAAACTGTTTAAGTGGTAGTAAATAAGAAACATGGCAGAATTTGTTGGTAAGAATGGGGATTAAATATTGGAAAAAGCACTAAAGAATTCTAGTTTCTTTCTTTTATGTTCGTTCAGGAAGAAATGTTTCTAGAGATGAGATGAGAAATTCTGAAGGATGTTTGAAGCTTAAGCTGTATCGTAAGCAGGAAAATATTAATACCAGAAGTAAAATTAAAATTGTTAGTGGACTAAGAGTCATGATAAAGGTAAACAAAAGCCTTCAATATAAACTACTGAGGACAGGGGACAGACACAAACTGATATTTCTGTAAGTTTCTTGACAATGAAAACCAGAACTGCTTACCTGAATCCACGGCTCAGCTAAATCTTTATAAGCAGGAGGGATCTGCTGAGTTCCATAATGAGTAAGGTTAAAATTGCTCTCTTGAGTCCTTCTTTGTGATCCAGCCAAAGTCTGCTGCTGTACTGTTCGCAGGGAAGAAGGGGAATCCACAGGGCTTGACAACTCATGGCTGAAAAAAAAATAACAAAAAGCTTGCTAAAAACATTAACAGATTTCAACTGTAATTTGGGAATTGCATTTTTGTTTTGAGACAGTCTTGCTTTGTAGCCTGGTATGGTCTTCACATACAATTCTCTTGGTTCCACCTCCCAAGTGCTGAGATTACAAGTATGCACCACCATGCCCAGCTAGAGAGCATTTTACCTTTTAAAATTAAACATATATATGCATATATATGTAATGAATTCAAAATAATTACCTGTAGAAATCATGGGATCTCCATTTAGACCTACAAAGGGGACATATTAAAGGTTCTCTATTTCTTCTACATTCTTCTGCCCCTGAAAAATTAAAAAGAAAATCTTACAAAATGTAAATGTTTAACATAAGTATTTTATGTCACACTGTTCATAAGGGTTAGTACAGGACTGATAAAACATTAATCTGAGAGCAGGCAAACAGCAGGTTAAATTATTCTTATCCTTGTATGTTTTACAAATCCTGTTTTTACTAGTTATGACAACACACTCTTAGCTTATAGTCTTTCAAAATGTTCTGCCTCACTTGATTACCTGGCCCGGTCATATATTCTAAGACTTGCTTTGACATTCCCTTTTCTGTACAGCCTGCCCAAGTCTTCCTCTTCTTTCTCCCCCACTATGTACACCTTCCAGGTTGGAACTTATTTAAACTCTGTGCATGCCTTCCATTTCCATGTGGATCACACTACATGGATTTCTTTGCTCACATAAATTATTTCCTAAAAGATCCAACTCCAATTTGTTGAAAACTTTACCTATGCCGTAGAGAGACTTTTTCCCCTGCTCTCACTGATCTCCCCAGAAGCCATGTTATAATCCTAAGCATGGTAGTTAGCTAGAGAGTAACTCTGTTGAGTGAGTACAGGGAGAAGTCACCTACAGATTGACATGCAGTGGTGGTGCAGCTTGTTCCTACAGCCATCTTCACATACTGTAAGACTTTCCTCATCAAGCATGCCCAATAAGCAAATGGGACACATCTGCTCCTCCTCATCTTTTATGCTGTAAAGGGAAGCAAAAATACTAAGTACAAAAGAATATAAGACAGACTTATACCATATGCTAATCAGAACTATCATTCTTTACAATCTGAATACATAAATTAGAAATTCTTGTTTAAGAGTGTCTTCTATTATTTTGCAGGATACTTGGATCTCCTATTAAAACATAGTAACTTTAATTAGATTCACATACAGTATATCTGTATATCATGGGAATGAATATAGTGTGTCTTTCTATAAATCCAATCAACATATAACTTATAATCTGTCAAAGAGAGTTGTACCCCTAAAACTTGAGATCCTTCTTCAGCACCTCAAATGCTGACATTAAAGATGTATAGCCTTATACTTAGCTGTTTTTCATTTTTTTCTTTTTGTGCTGGTATTAGGGCTTAAATTAGGGGTCTTACACTACTGACTTGCTGCTTACTCATGGCTAGCACTCTACCCACACCTTGAGCCTGGCATTTTGTTGATTTATTAGAAATAGTTTCAAGGCCTTTTATTTGCCTAGATTGGCTTTGAATTTTGATACTCTAAGCTCAGCTTCTTGAGTAGCTAGGATTACAAGTAGGTCACAACGTCTGGGTTTCACAGTAAAAAAAAAAATCCAAACATCTGTCAATGGGCACTTGGGTTGCTTCTACCATGAATATAATCTTTAGATGGTGGCAAATTTTCTAGATTGATATCAACTAGCAGAACCTTGATATCCAAGGGTATATGGTTCTAAAGAGACCAGCTGTTGAAAAACAGCTAATGTTCAGTGTGTACAGAGAGTTCAGTACTGGATTATAGATGATTGATTCAGTTTCCCATAATGATGCTCAACTGCTAAAGACATGCTGTCGTCAACAAATCTAAAATCTTAAACTCCCCCCCCCCCACTTTGGTGTTTGTCTTAGGGCTTGAACTCAGGGCCTGGGCTCTTGTCCCTGACTGTTCTTGCACAGGCTAGTGCTCTACCACTTGAACTACAGCTCCACTCCAGCTTTTTGGTGGATAATTGGAGAGAAGTGTGCCCATGGATTTTCCTGCCCAAGCTGGCTTCAGCCTCCTGAGAAGCTAGGATTGTAGGTGTAAGCCACTGGTGTCAGGCCCTAAAATTTTCACTTTAATTACTTCACTTGCAGCACCCTGCTTTTTGGGCATCATTTACTTCTCTGGGAAGCAATTTTCACAAAATTAAGGGCAAGAAGACAGGGCAACAATTTGAACACAATGTGGGACTGATGAGAGCTTTTCCATATCCACCTAGCTGTGTAATATGCACATGGGAATTTAAATTGTGTGTAGTATTTGGGGGTTGAACTCAGGGTCTTGTGCTCCTGCTTCCCCCCCCCCCCTCAACTCAAGGCCTGGGTGTTGTCCCCAGGCCTCTTTGTGCTCAAGTCTAGAGCTCTACCACTTGAGCCACACTGCCACTTCTGCTTTTTTCTGAATAGTTTATTAGATATAAGAATCTCATGGCCTTTCCTGCCTGAGCTGGCTTCAAACCTCCAATTTCAGCCTCCTGGATAGCTAGGATTACAGGCACGAACCATTGGCATTCAGCTTGCTTAGCTTTTTCTCAAGACTGGCAATCTACCACTTGAGCCACACCTCCATTTCTGGCATTTTGCTGGTTAACTGAAGATAAGAGTTTCATGGACTTATCTATCCAAGTTGGGCAGGTTCCTCTTTGGAATTTTATTATTTATTTTCTGGTGAGGTTTTATTATATTTGGTAAGTATTTTCAACTTGTCCTAATTCTCTTAATTACTGCTTCTAAAGCATCCCTTACAATTTTTAGGAAATTAGCCAGGTGCTGGTAGCTTGTGCCTGTAATCCCAGGTAGCTTGTGCCTGTAATCCCAGATACTTAGGAGGCAGAGATCTGAGATCACAGTTAAAATGAGAGGTAGGAGAATGAGTCCTGAGTCAGGAGCCTAGACACCCAAGTTCTGGTTATGCTTTCACTCAAATGAGTGAATAGCATGGAATATAATAAAGTTCAAATGAATTACTATAACATTAGTCACTTGAAAAAAATTTTATGTTTGTCATTCTGGCCTTCTTGTCAGATACTCAAGTTTATGAATTCATTCTGTTAGGCAATGAAAAGCTTGAGAAGATTTTTAAGTATCTACTGTGACTAATACCTACTGCTTCTCTTAGTTACAATCTATCGGCCTATTTAGAACATGCTTATATTCTCACAGGTAAAACAGGTTGTAGAGGACTCTCCGAAGATGCCTATGAAAGTAGTGCAATGTTATGCAATTTAAAATCTTATAGTTGAAAGTGGTTGCGGAGAACCACTTTGACTTCTGTATAGATTACTTACAGAATAGCAGACCTTTCCTTCCATCTCTCAGTTTTCCCTCAACTTCATCATTTGTGATAAAACCTATCTAAGAAGACTGTTGTAAGAATAGAATAATGTACCTGGTGCTTGGCAAGGTAATGAATGGAGTACCTACTTACCATTTTGTATCGGCCACCTGATTTTCCATATAAAATACATATTCATGTGCCATTTTCAATGCTGTAAGTTATTTATTTATTTGGTGGAACTGAAATTTGAACTCAGCACCTGATAGATAACTTTTCTACTACTTGAGCCATGTCCCCATGCTTTAGTTCTCAGACAGAATCTGATACAAGGCTCTAAGAGATAGGATAGACCCTTCAAAACCAACCCCATACCATGATCCTCCTACTTATAATAGATGTATACCACTACACTCAGCTTATTGGTTGAAACAAGGTTTTGTTAACATTTTGCCTTAGGCTGGCCTCTAACCATTATCCTCCAGATCTTCTACTTACCAAATAGTTGGAATTGTAGGCATGAACCAACCAAGCCTGGCCCTTCAATGTTGCAGTTTTTAGAACAAAATGTCCTCAAATGATCTTTAATATCCTTTATCCTTAATTTTAATACGAAAGCCAAGATTTAATAGTGAAATTATTCTGAGCAATGTAACTAGACACACACATATGTATTTTAACATCCTAAAATTAAAAAGTTAACACTACATTAATGCTTACTTCTTTAAAAAATACTAACCTGTTTTCTGAACTAGATGTAGAAGTACTAGATGAGGACAATGTATGAGAATTGGACATGCGTGAAACAAACTTCTGGATGGTGTTACGAGATGGAGCTTTGATTCTCGAGCTACGTCTACTATGATATTTCTGGAACAAACTCTCAACCTAACATTGGGAAAAGACAATGTCAATGATAAATGAGCCACAATTATAAATATATATATACATATGTATATATAATAGAGTTTTAGAGGTTGAGGTTGAATAATTTTTTATTTGTACCTATTTTTAATAAAGCTGATTTAAGAGAAAGAGATTCAAAATAAGAACACATGTAGTTTACAAAGGACAATTATTTTTATAGAAAGTTAGTGTTTCTCAATTTAGAAGGAAAAATGTTTATTATTCAATAAATTATAAAGACACTTAAAATATTCAATTACACTTTCAAAAATGTTAGTTATCTATTTAAATTTAGTACTCAAGGAAAAATTTCAGTAAATGTACCACAAAAAATTGCTGTCAGTTTTACCCATAGCATTTATTTTTAAAATTACCTCAAAATTCTTTAAAGTTTTTCTCCACAACATAGGGTCTGAAGGTTCTAGCTGAAACACCCGGAGCATAACGAACAGCAGATGAATGCAAAATGTCCCACGCCCACAGCTGCAGTTCTGAAGAAGTCAGAGAAAACCTCTGCATTAATAAATCTGTCATTCAACTAAAACCTCTAAGCTGATCACTTTGTTTTATAGTATAAGTTTATTTTACTAAAGTTTCTTCTAATTTATAATCTTCATTATCTTCATATATGTCTACTGACAGTTATATGAATTGACCTATTTTCAATGAACTTAGTAAGTACATAAAATTTATCCTACTTAAGGTACTGTCCTAGTAAAAACCTCATAAATACATCTTGGAAAAATATTTATTAGCCCAAAATACAGTGAAACTCACTTTAGTTTACTAAAGGGGAATTAACTGTACTCAGTTTAATAACTGTATAAGGTTTGGTATATGGCTTGGTAATAGAGCGCTTGCATAGTATGCCCGAGTCCCAATCTCCAACACTGGAATGAACAGAACAACAAAAAGAACCTTATAGGTAAATAGGAATTAATAAATGTAAAATAGTGACAAACCCTACCTGTGGCCCAATAAAGACGCGGTATTTATTGTCGGGGCTGTCGCCTCCAATCAAGAAGGAGTTGGGTCCTATTTGCTGCAGTAAGTAAAGCCTGGCCCGCATCACTTTGTTCACACGGCGGCTGGTCTCCTCGGGGCTGTACGGGGAAAAGCCATCTGGTGAAGGGGCTCTTCGGGGTGGTGTGGTTCTGCCACTCTGAAACTTTATTCACAATATTGGTTTGTATTAGGTAACTTTCTCACTCTTGATAAGAAACTAACCCAACAAAAAAGGTCATACTGAATAGTCACATGGCAGACTAAATTCTGCAAAACTACCCCAGTGTGTAAAGTATAATGAAACAATGTCAGGCAAGATGTTGCTGTCTGACAAACTTGTCTTGGGAGGACTTTTAGCATTTTAGTCATTTCCACAACTGGGAATGATAAATTACTCTATAAACATCTGAATTCCTTGAAATATATTAAATATACCAAAATTAAAAGTGTAGAAAATAAACACCAAAAACAGGCAAAATGACTGTCTAGAAGTAAAAACTAAATATCCAGTTTGCTGGCTTCTAGGTAGGTAGACGCTCTTCCCAAGTTTCACCGTAGATTCTTCTTCAATTAAAACATCTTACTGGAATATATTTTAATACTTTCTACTTTGTTTATTAAGCAGTATGTTTATAAGCAGTGTTGAGATAGGATAGTACTATTTAAAAAAACTCTCAGTATTTGGCAGTACTAAATTTAGAATTGTATTTAACTATTATGTACTAACACTCATGAATAAAGTGGCCTAAAATACAAAGTAAGAATTAGATAAGGAAAGATGATACAAAAAAAAAAACACCCCCAAAAATATCTTACTGGAGATTGGCAAAAACTCCTGTGGTTAGAATGTGGTTACCACATTCCATATTTTCTTAAAACCTGGTCTTCCCATCAATACCAGTGGGAATTCTGGTTGCTTTGGACACTTGGACTCAATAGTTAATAAAATTGGAAAGAACATGAAGCCACCAGAACTCTTTGGTAAATGTAAAGAATACAGTTGCTCTGGGAAACAATACAGCAATTCTTCAAAATATTTAAGGTATCACCCAGTAACTCAATACCTAGGTATGAACCCATGAGAAATTGAATGTATGTCTACCCCAAATCTTATATACAAATATTCACAGCAACATTATCCATAATAACCAAAAATAGGAACAGCCCAATTGGGCTTTTTTTTATAGAAAGCTAGATAGATCGACAGAATCTGCAAATGAAAATTGAGTACTCATGCATACTGTAACAATAATGAACCATGAAAATAAGTGAAAAAAACTAGTCATAAAAGACTACCCATTAATGATTCCATTTATATCAAATGTCCAAAAGTGGCAAATATATAGTGAGGCAGAAAACAGATTAGTCACTGCCTAAATCTTGGTTAGAAACTGCTGTTAACAGGAAAACTTTATAGAAAAGAAACTTAACAGTATATTTGAACAAAGAATAATTCATGAATCAATCAGGCAGCACTCAAAACCAGAGGAGTCTCAGGGAACTTTGATTTAGCACAGTGAATAGCTTGCTTTTATAGGCTACACACTAAATTGAGTAAAAAAATTACTGAACTGTCTATAGGGAGACATTTGCCTTCCCTGGGCATGTATGATGGAAGTTCTTAGTAATATAACCCACTAGGCTGGTTGGTTGATTTATTGAAGCTTGGTCTGATTTCTAAGTACAGAAACAACTCCAGTTACTTATTTTGATTTGAAGTGGGTTTTTTTTTTTTGACAGAAGGAAGCAAGGGACGTATATCTTGGGTATTAGCAGTAGCAGATGCAAAGGGCAGCAGATAAGTCCTGCTGAGCTCCGCTCAGTTCTCCTACTCAGGAGTTATATAATAACTATCATATTTGTAACAAAATTGTGCCTTTAAAAAAGAAGGATTTAAGTGCTTAGTAATTTCAAATCTGAGAAAACCAAAAGTCCTTGATGTGGTCACTGTCTCAATCACTTTTCCCATTCACTCATTTGCTATCCAAGCTGGGAAAGGGAGTTTAATATGCATTCCCACCACTGTACAAGTCTCTCATGAACACAACCTGAGTTGCAAGCTGAATTACTTTTCTATATTAAATCATATACAGAGTATATCTGTTTTGTTATTAAGGCACCAAGAAGTGGGCCCACTGTTTGTGGTTTGGTTTTGTTTTTTGGTGGTCCTGGGGTTAACTCAGGGCTTTGTACTTGGTAAGCAGGTATTCTACCACTTGAGCCTGTTTTTTGCTTTAGTCTCATGTTTTTGGCTAGGACTGGTGATCCTCCTACCTACCTCTCCCACACACTATATAGATTATAGATGTGTACCAACAGGCCCTGCTTGTTTTTGGTTTTGTTTTTTTGAGATAAAATCAAATTTTTTTACCAGTTAATCTGGTAAATCTGGGTTAATCTGAAACCACCATCCTCAAGATCACTACCTTCTGAGGGGATTACAGATGTGAGCTATCATATCCAGCCCAAAAGAGGTTTCATAAAGCCACTATCTTTTCCCATCATTTCTTAAAATCCAGATGATATATTTTACATTTTGAATGGATCTTATGGATAATTTTGTTTTTTTTTTATTTTATTTGTGAACATACTGTATAGAGGGGTTACAATTACATGGGCAGGATAATGCGTACATTTCTTACCAAGCATTGCAGCCTCCTCCTTTGGTTTACCCTTCACATCCCTTCCCAGCCTCCCCCCTCCCCCCCAATCCCAACCCTTCTTCTCCTCCCCCTTCCCCCCCCCCCAACCGACATTGTAAAGCTCGTTTTGGACATGACAACTTATACTTCTCGTTGTTGCATCAGGTCCACCTGTATCCTTAAACAACTGGTTTTTCCCCTGGATAATTTTGTTTTATCACATACTGATCATTTGGAAAATACTGGCTTACCACATTACAGAGATCTTTTAAATTTTCACAAATGGAATAGTCTTATTTAATTCACCTTAAGGAAAATATCTATCAAATACCCATGTGTTAGTCATTCTTTCAAATAGTAATATTGTTCTATGTAAATGACAACTAGTTTGCAATTTTTATATCTGCATTAATGTTTTTATTTGAATAAATTACTGAGTTTGGGGGTATAGAAGAAACACTTTACACACAGTTCCCATTTCTTTACCCAATAGTAACAAGCACATATTTAGTAACAATTGAGACTTAGAAAACTAATTTCTATTTCTTTGACAAAGGCATTCTTCAATGAAAATAACTCTTGCATTAATTTGAAGGCCAAGACATGATAATGAAGTATACAGATTCTATCCTCAGCCTCAACTGTGGTGAAGGCACTGGCAGCTTTACCCACCACTGAAATTACTAATACAGTGAAAGAGGCAGACAATTTATCAGTTTTAACATAGAACTACTATTCATCCAGTAGACTCCCAGTAAGGAGTCCTTCCCCTCACGTTCCATTAGTCTTTAGATCACACTTTGAAAAGTGCCACACTAAAAGTTGGCTGAAAAACCATTTCTGTGTTATAAATGAGTCTGTCAAAATGTTTACTTACAGGCACTGGGGAAACTCGCTTTCTCCTTACTCCTGGAGATTCTGATTTCACCGTACGACCTGATGGGGAGCTGCTGGGAGATGGGCTGCGTCGGCCCTTGGGGGCTGGTGAAGTGGCACTGGCCCGGCCTTCTCCTTGAGACTCAGCCGCTAAGGTATTTATTTCGGATCCATCTCCTTTAATAGGGATTGGTTTTACCACCTGAATCAAAAGTATTCAATATTTTGAATATTTAAAAATATGAAAGTATAACTGGACATCATAGAAAATAAACTTTTTGTTTTTATTAGTCTTATGTAGCTGAACAAAGGGGTTTCAATTCACCATGCCAGTTTGATCCGTGTCACTCCTTTCATCATTCTTCCCCATCTCTTCCCACCTCACTGATTTGAGTTACAAAACTTAATACATTATATCAGAAAATAGACCAAATTCTATTTGGTATTAGTTTAAGTCAATAATGTTAAGAAATATTTTTACTTACATAAATGCCAGTCCTTTAGGATTTATACTAAATTGTGTAAAGTTTTATGTACTACCTGTTACCAAATTTCCCAACTCACTTTACATTCAAAATCAATGATCACGAGTTTGTAAATAAATTTGAAAAAGTCACATAAGTTCTACTACTGATTTATGGAATGAAGTTGGAAGATGCTAGAAGATTAAAAACTAATTAGCAGAAATGCAGTTTGCATGACTATCTTACCTCAACATACAAACGTGTATATTTTATTATTAGGGCTAACAGATTAATTTAGCTGTGGATATAAGGCAAACCTTCAGCCCCAATATGGTTGGAATCTAGTAGACCTTTATGGCCTTCCTCCCTCTACTCCTGTGCTATAGCCACGAGTCTTGCCCAGATAGCACAATTTCACAAGAGGAAAACTCAATATCTTTTAAGACTTGGTTGAAATCTAACCTTTCGTAACTTCACCCCTGCCCTGCCCCTGAATTCTACCAGCCTGACATTCTCTTTTCCTAGTTCCTTATTGCTCTTCTCAACAACTCACACACTGGGTATCTAGCCATAGCCATAAAATGGTTTGTAATACTTCATATATTACTTTAGGAAGGTGTGTGTAGGAGGGTGTGTGTGTGTTGGTACTGGGGCTGAACAACTCACACACTGGGTATCTGGCCATAGCCATAAAATGGTTTGTAATACTTCATATATTACTTTAGGAGGGTGTGTGTAGGAGGGTGTGTGTGTGTGTGTGTGTGTGTGTGTGTGTGTGTGTGTGTGTGTGTTGGTACTGGGGCTGAACAACTCACACACTGGATATCTAGCCATAAAATGGTGTGTGTGTAGGAGGGTGTGTATGTGTGTGTTGGTACTGGGGCTGAACAACTCACACACTGGGTATCTAGCCATAAAATGGTGTGTGTGTGTGTGTGTGTGTGTGTGTGTGTTGGTACTGGGGCTGAACAACTCACACACTGGGTATCTAGCCATAAAATGGTGTGTGTGTGTTGGTACTGGGGCTTGAACTCAGCCTGGGTACTGTCCCTAAGCTTTCTTGCTTAAGGTGAATCTTCTACCACTTGAGTCATAGCTCCACTTCTGTTTTTGTTTTTTGTTCTTGTGGTTAATTGGAGATAGAATCTCACTGACTTTCCTGGCCAAGCTGGCTTCAAACTGTGATCCTCTTCTAAGATCTCAGCTTCCTGACTAGCTAGGATTACAGGTATGAGCTACCAATGCCCAATTATCACGTTAGCTTTAGTTTCCCATTTGAAAATTTATTTCATAAATTTCAAGAAGTTTTGATGTAACTTACATAAAACATAGTAAAAATAAATTTAAAGTTATTTCACTAAGTAGGCTGTTTGAAATCTGTCAAATATAAAATGCAGATTAATCTTAAGGAATACATGTTATGTATCTCATTCTAATCTCTTCCCTTTTCATTTTCTGCTCTATTTTCACTGAGAAGGTACTCAAGTATATGCAGGAAAGAAGGCAGTGGGGAAAAAAAACTAGCCCTTAGAAAACTGGGTATTAGCTCTTCTGAAATAAAGGATAAATGTTGGCTGCTCTGTACATACAGTGTTGTGATTTCTCAAAGGAGTTGGGAGATAGAGCAGCACCTTTAATTATTCAAAGGTTCCTTATACCTACTGAGTAGCCATCTACCCCTTTAACTGCCACCTCTACAAGATGTTTCAATAGAAAGTTCTCTAAGATTAAGTCCTTGACTTTCCCATCTTCTACCATGAAGAATTAAAATGATGAAGGTTCCCATCATATACCACATGTGAACAAGAAATGCAGAAGCTTAGTTGGGAAGAAAAGGACTTACATGTGCTCTAGGTAGTCCACCATGTAGATGACACCCATTTATTCTCTATAGCTCCATGGGTTCAAATTAGAATCACTGAGTAGGCTATGTGTAACAGACTGCAGCTCAATGAAGTATGTGCAAAGCTTTAAGGGCGCTTGAGACATTTAAAAAGAGCCCGGGCATTGCTAGATCTCTAACAGGCTGGGAGATGGGACCGCTCACCCCAGTGGCAGTCACTAGCCACTTGAGGGTACAGCATTTGGAATGTGGTTAGTTGGACTGAAGAATTCTATGTTTACTTTTATGTTCAGTTAATTTAAATTTAACTAAGGCCCATGTTAAACTCATTTGGCATGAGTTTAGTTTAGATCCTTTGCTGTGTTGCCATTTCTGTTTAAAAAACAAATATAAACAAACATGCTGTTACAGATTAGTGAGGAAACTTCCTTCATAGGAATGTAGAAGCACACTGCATAATACTTCTCTTTGTTTTTGTGCTAGTCCTGGGGCTTGAACTCAGGGCCTGGGTGCTGTCCCTGAGTTTTTTTGCTCAAGGCTTATGCTCTACTAATCGAGTCATGGCTCTACTTATGGCTTTTTGATGGTTAACTGCAGATAAAGAGTTTCATGGACTTTCCTACCCAGGCTGGCTTCAAACTGCAATTCTCAGATCTCAGCTTCTTGAGTAGCTAGGATTACAGGTGTCAGCCACCTAACATCAAGCATCAAGCACCAATTATCATAATGCTACTATTAAAGTTTAACCAGGGAAAAGGATAGAGTATTCCTGCTTTGCCTAACCTAGATACCTAGGATTTCTTTTAATTTATCTTCAATCCCACAGTCAATTTTTTTTTGCTTTTTTGGAAATTTTCTGGAATTAGACTCCTTCTGTCAGCCTTGGGAGATAACACATCTTATGTAAAGTTGAAAACGCTCTAAGTTAGAATGTGCAGTACAGAAGTCAGGTAAAAGGATAAGGATTTTAGATACTGACATTAGAGGGCAGTGTTGCTAAAAGATTTACCAGTCCTCTACCAACTAAAGTTTCTATAACATTTTAAGTTGCTTAATGAACAATTTACAGTATGTCTTATTTCAAATGGTCAGAACATGAAGCAAATGAAAATGCTGCATTTCGAATGAAGAAACAAAAGTATAGAGGAGCCTATTTTGCTGGTTTCCATTTCCCCCAGCCTCTGTCCTGTGGGCTCCCTGGCCACTCACCACAGGGCCTCTCCTGTTTCTCCTCTCCAACCACTCGTGCTTCCAGGCAGGCATACAGGTGGCCTTCAGCTTCTCCCTGATCATCCTCTCCTCCGGGCGATCATCCATCTTGTGCAGCCCTTTCAGAGTTTCTTTATTCTCCATTTCTCGACTAAAATAGAGGAGAAGTAAGAGGAGTAAGTACTCTACATATGAAAAATAACTTCCAAAACCAAGTAGAACAGTATGGTTCATACTTCCAACAAACATGCAACCAAAATGATAGCTGCTAAAACCCCCAGTTTTGTGCTGTTGAACTTATAGAGAGAAGCTGAAGGTTTATTAATAACATTAATGTCGACCTTTATTTCCAGACAGTTACCCTAGGGGATCGTTAGCGTAAGCTTATACATTTGCTCAGTAAATACTTAAGGAAAGCTTAGATTTACAGGAAGCCACTTTTGTGAGCTGAATGCAAACTCTTCACTTAGAAGTCTCTTGAATGAGAGGCAACTTTCCCTCTGGGCAACAATGCTGTAGTTATGGATAGGGTTCCCAGACTAGTCATAGTATAACTGAAGGGCATTTTATTACCAGAAGTTCCTGAACTCCCAGAGGAAGGTTCTTATCCACATGTCTCTCCTTCCCCAATCTGTTTCAGAAGGGTCTGCATTTTCAGCACCTCTGTTTCTGGCCCTCACTCAGACACTGTCAAAGGCCTTCTTGGATGATACAAATAAACTCTGAAGAGTTTTTATTTGCAATGAAGAGCCTGACAGAGGCATGACTTGCCTCTTGTCTTCCCCTATGTTAGAAAATACTATATTTGAAACAGAGCCTTGATCGTCAGCTGAGCCTGGCTTTGAATTTATAATCCTGTTTCAGCTTCCAAAGTGCTGGGATTACAGGTATGCACTGCCATACCCAACCCAAAATACTGTAATTTTAAAGCTAAGATATAAACAATATGGATATGCATACTAGCAGTAAAACTTTTGTACTTTATTATTTTTTGAGAATACCCAGAAACAGAATTGCTGAGTCCAATGTATGCAAATCAAGACTTGTGCTAATACTTTTGAAAGTACGTTCAAGAAAACTATCTTCCATTCACACTGTACCAGGCTGAGTCGCTAACTTATGTGGTCTGAACTAGCAACAGGCTCCTAGAGAGCTGCTTCTGTCTCATCCAGGCCTCACAGACCCACCAGGATCACCTTACCTTTAAACATCTAATAGCTTCCCTCTGGGCTTGGAATAATTTCAGAATGTTTGGCACAGCCAAACGTCTGAGGTGATCTGCTCTCATCAAGACCTCACTACACCAGCCCCTCCCAGAACTCCAGGATCTTTCCTGCTCAGGGCTTCTTTCTGCTCAGGCAGTTTCTTGTTCTGCTACTTTAGTGCCTACTTATTTTATACTGACTCTTTAAGTTTTCCTCAACTCCTCAGAGACCTTCTGAGTCTCAATTAGGAACACCCACCCAGTTGTTTTCTGTACTTTTCCTCCAAAGAGATCATGGCAATTTGTAAAGCATCCCTCCTTTTCTCCTTTCCTTACCAACTACAGGCTCCATCAGGGATACATGCAGTTTTATCTAGATGTATTCAAACATCTAAACATGTTTGGCTCATAATAGAAGTTAACACATATACTAAATGAACTATCATTTACCAGCACCTATGGCAGTCCTAAGGATTTCTTATCTTTAAAATTGAGTGGCTACTCAATGTTATTAAGTCTTTATTGATCTGAATTTAATTATAATTAAAATTTCAATTTAGATGTTATTAGAGGAATTTTTGTTGTTCCTAAATTATTGTGCAAATATAATGTTTTTTAAAGTTTTTCCATGATTATACACCATTAATTCTAGAATGGGGATTCTTTTCATATTTTAATATATGAAATCTGAATGCCACTTAAATGTTATAATTGAAATGGTAATGTTTTTCAGTTTCTTTCTTTATGGTATAAAAGTAATTGTTTAGTTTACAACCACTGGGATTTCAGAATCAACGCGATGTATAGTGAATCATATTTTTCAAACTCAGTTTCTTTTGTCTCTGAAATAGAAACAACTATGGGAAGAAAGTATTGCTTCTTTACCATGTGTTATCCATTAATAGTGTAACTACAGCAGAACCTAAGTATGTTTTTTAACCAAAGTTAGTCTAACAGACAGCTGCAATGTCACTGGGAGATAAGATGCATTTTTAGTCTAAGATGATTAGTACATATTATTTGGGGGGAGTTATGTCTGCCAGAGTTAATACCTAAAAACACACCTGCTGTTTTAACTATAACAGCTTACACGTTTGTGGCTTTTCAAATAAAAAACATGCTTTGGGTAACTACCTTGAACACTTAATACCAGAAACTCAAGCACTGTTAGAAATTGGGCTTTATCTTCTTTCATTTATTTAAGGCATGTGGGGTTTCTTGCCTTTTTTTTTGTTTCTAAACATTCTTCAAAATGAATTTTTGTTTGACCTAGAACCTCAAAGACCCTTTCCACTCTGAGATAAGGTTTCTAGTCCTCATTCTAGACCTTCAGGATTCACCTGCTAACGGCTGAGTTGCTTCAATAGTCCCTTTTCAGGAAAGCCAGTTGGTCCTCCCTGATCTGACCAGTGCAGTGCCAGCCATTGTTGACTGCACCGTCTCACTTGTAGCTTTCTCCCCTCTTCTTCTACAGGATCATTTTGTTTTTTATCTAGATCTAATCATCTTATTAAAACTTTATCTTGCATATAAACCAGACTCTCTTCTGGAAGTACTTTAAATGCTAACCACTTCCCTGTTTCCAAAGAATTATGATAGTTCCTAAATATACCAACCCATCTTTGACACTTACATCTATCTTATAATTTTTTATTATAAAGATGTATAGAGGGGTTATTGTTACATAAGTTAGGTAAAGAGTACATTTGTTTTTGCCACTCCTCTCTCTCTGTGTCTCTGTCTCTCTCTTTCTCTCCCAGTTCTTCCCTCCCATCCCCACCAACAAGTTGTATAGTTCATTTCAACCTAGTGTCCAGGAAATAGCACTGCTGCATTTGTTTATTCCTTTGTTCTTCAATTTCTGACTTATACTTATCTGCAGAGATAGTGGGTATTTTTTTGGCCAGGAATATTCTATTTTTGCATGTCTTCAGAAAAGAATTTCTTACTGTCATTTTATGGAAGTTAGCTACTTATTCCCAGTGTGCTAAATATTCATTGTAATACAGCATAACCTTACGCAAAACTGGGTGTGGTAGTGCACACTTATAATCCCAGCTACTCAGAAGGCAGACCAGTTGTTAGTGGTTTGAGGTTAGACTGAAGCAAAGTTAGTGAGATCCTTATCTCAAAAACAAGGCAGGTGTGGTGCTGTACACATCTGTGGCTCCAGCTACTTGGGAGGTATAAGTGGAAGGATCACAATTTGAGGCCAGACAGGGAAGTGAGTGTGACATACTACGTAAATGAGCAGTACTCTTCAGTAAGAATTACAAATTTTTGGAAATGAAATATGATATACAAAGACTATGTACAAAATTAACCTTGAATAATGGAGTCACATTGCCAATGCTCATTCACTAGTTGACCTAAATAATAAGCAAAGGTAAGTGCTGTGAGGGCAGGGCCTTTCCCCTGCTCTGCCTTGCAACAGAGCAACAAATGCCAGTAGCTGGCATCATTTCCAATCAACAAAATCTAAGAATTCACATAGTGGACACATGTAGCACCTAAGGACCCCAAACTACATGTCCCAGGACATGTAAACTATTTCAAGGAGAACCAAAAGCTATTCAGTTTCCTATATTTGTGTAGAACTGGAAACAGAATTTCTAAAAAGACAAGATAGCTACTAGTCAGTATCTTAAACTGAATAACTCTATAAGGATTTATATTGTCATCTTCTTTCCTTCCCCCCGCCCCCCTGCATCCCCCAATTACCTGTAACCTGGTCTATGGAGTCTACATACCCAAGTCTTCCTTTAGAGAAGTCAAGGGAATAAAAAAACAAATATGTATTTTAGCTGTTTAGTTCTCTGATACTATACATTCTTATAGGTTTGTATGAACACATTTAAAGTATGTGATACTCTACAGAATATGAAATATACTCCAAGAGATTACCAAAAACATTCCTAGTGATTCAGACTCCATGTACTGTCACACTTCATACATTTAAACTAGGAAACAGTGAATGCATAAAATACTGCTAACATAAACTAGGGAACTATGAGGATGATTAAAGGGAACCTAATTAAGTGAAGAAAAGTTTATCTTTAATGAGATGCATTTTTGTTGAACTTTACCCAAGAGTATTTTATTATTAAAAGGCATAACTGCTGATCACAAATATGAGTTTTACAAGTTTTAAAATATCAATTTCATAAAACTGCCTTGGAGCACAAGTATATCCTGTAAAATTAACACAAATATTTTGTATTACTTTAACAGCCACTAAAACTACTGACACATTTACTGTAAAACACGAAAGCTAATGTGCTTTTTTCTATAAACTTGTCTTTTATCAGTATAATAAAAACACCAAGGTAGACTTTCAGGTGGATATGTCTACAGATAAGTAGGCTATATCCCCAAAGGGGCTATATCCCGAGGATAAACACGTTAAATCACGATAATAATAGTATGTAAAGACATTTTCTAGATAATGTCTTTACTTGCATAGACCCAAGGAAAAAAAATGAAGCAATAATGTAAAAGCCTGGCTAACGTGTTTCCTTGGTATGCTCATGTACCTCAGAAATGTGCTGAAGACTCTATTAAGAAGCACCACATGGGCTGGGAAGGTGGCTCAGTGACAGAGTGCTTGCCTTGCATGCATGAGGTCCTAGGTTCAATTCCTCAGCACCACATAAGCATAAAAGGCCAGAAGTGGCACTGTGGTTCAAAGTGGTAGAGCGCTATCCTTGAGCTGAAGAGTTCAGGGACAGCATAAA
The DNA here is from genome assembly GCF_000151885.1 of Dipodomys ordii. Lineage (NCBI taxonomy): Eukaryota > Metazoa > Chordata > Mammalia > Rodentia > Heteromyidae > Dipodomys > Dipodomys ordii. The sequence continues at coordinate 362,419 of NW_012267257.1, forward strand.
GGCCCAGAGTTCAGGCCCCACAACCAATACTCCCCCACCCCCCGCAAAATAAAAAAAAAAAAAGAAGCACCACATTCAATTTAGTAATGTACCACAACAAATCTGTCTAATGAGCATAACTAAAGAAACACTCAATTACAGAGCTGAAATGTTCTATCCAAATCTAGAAAAAGCCTAATATTTCTGTCTAAATGAGTTGATAGTTGGATGCAAAAGTCAACAGATTTATATAAGAATGAAACTAAATAAATATATTTTATCAAGTCACAGAAACAAATTAGTCACATTGACAGGCCAAGAAAATGTCACATTGTAACAGAAGACTTGCCATGAGGAAATGATAATTTAGACAAGCAATATATATATATAATCAAAATTTAATGTTGGAAGTTACAACTATGCAGAGGCAATTAGATTAGGCAATGATTATAACTAGTAAGAATTTTAAGAAAAAAATCAAGTTACTCATCAAGTTAGGCTGGGTCAAGAAGTAAAAATTAGAAATCAGCAATTGAGGTAAGATTTTTTTTTTTAAAGCAGATGAATGTAGGTGAGGGTGTACACTTCTTTCAAGGTCAACACAAACTAGCCTACAATGAAACAAGCATGCTGTTGAAATCTGCTGACTTGTCAGGATTTTTTTTTTTTTTGGGTCCGGTCGTGGGGCCTGAACTCTGGGCCTGGGTGCTGTCCCTCAGCTCTTCAGCTCAAGGCTAGCGCTCTACCACTTGAGCCACAGCGCCACTTCCGGCTTTTTTCTTTTTGCTTATGTGGTGCTGAGGAATCGAACCCAGGGCCTCGAGCATGCAAGGCAAGCGCTCTACCACTGAGCCACCTTCCCAGCCCACTTGTCAGGATTTTTAAACTAAAATTTCTGTAATAGCCATGTAGGAAAGTGGAAAAATGATCAAACAGACAGAAATGAGTGATTTTTGTTAGACTTGTCATGTCATGTATAAGAATCTGAGTGACAGAAAAACAATGCTGTGCTACTAGAGACAGAATAAATAAACTGTAAAATTACTGTCTCTGGGAGAGGGGGGGGAGAGAGAGAGAGGGAGGGAGGGAGAGAGAGAGTATGTGTGTTGGTCCTGGGGCTTGAACTCAGGGCCTGCTGTTCCTGGACTTCTGCTCAAGGTTAATGCTCTACCATTTGAGCAAAAGCTCTACTTCCAGCCTTCCCTGTGATTTATTGGAGATAAGTCTCATGGACTTTCCTGCCTGAGTTGGCTTCAAATTGAGATCCTTAGATATTAGCCTCTTGAGTAGACATGCACCACTGGAATCTGGTTGATAATTTAGAAAAAGAATCTGTCACTCACCAAAGAAATCACTTTTGTAACAGAACCTCTATATTTTACTACTCTTCCTTATACTCTTCTCTCAGGAATTAGGAAACTGTCAGATTTAATACAAATACTTTCTGGGAGCCAATGTTTTCTTAGGCATTTAAAATCAGTATGCTCTCATTTCCCATTTATTTCCAACAAAAGCCTATGAAAGCTTGTATTCTTTCGATACTCTCTGCTAAAAATTCCAGTGTTTATTCTTTCTTATGCTGTGTCCTTGATATTTGAGGAAGAATCTTTGGAAACCTTGGGGGAGGGGAAATAGGATGTTATGTCCTCTTCCTTAATTGGTGAACACAGATCAGTATAACAAGGAAAGGGATGCTTTGAAAAACAAAACAAAAAACAGTATTTGACTAATGTGTATTTCCTTTTAAGAATTCCCCTTTTGTACTCTTTAACAAATCTAAGGTTGGCAAGTCTACAAGATGATAATGCATAAACCTAGTATTTCACTAAAGAAGCAGACTAGAACTTCCTACAATAGGTTTCAGCAAGGCAACCTATTACATCCTGCCCACCATCATCCTCCATCCAGGAGCACTGGCCTGTGGCAATAGTACAGACATTTGACAGAAAAGATGGCTGGCTCCTTTCACTGTTGTTGGTGGTTTGCATTACAAAAATCTCCAATCGGTGTTTTTCTCCAGAATCCTCTCCAAATGAGTCTATATTCTTGTAAGAGGTTGAATAAACAGGTTAGTAATGGAAAAGCAGTCTGCTAGTGCATATTCCCTTCCTATGTTCAAAGAGAAGGGGTTAAAGGTTAGATGTTGTATTCTGAGTATCTTCTAGCCTAATAATATCCTTTCCTTAAGTTTTTTAAATTACATTATTGTAAAGGTGATGTACAGAAGGGTTACAGTTATACAGTCAGGTGATAAGTACATTTCCTTTAGGACAATGTCACCCTTTCTCTCACTTTCTCCCAGTTTTTCCCTCCTGTCCCTGCCACAAGTTGCAAAGTTCATTTTCAACAACTTTTCTAAAGTTTTAATGTTCTGAAATTAATGAAGAGGGGATACTGTTGAATTAAAATACAAAGCTCTCTTATACAGCCTTTGCTAGGAGAATAGTTGCTCTCCCCCCGCCCCCCATCCCACAAACCCTTGTGAATAGTGAGCTCTATACTGTACTACTTCCTTCCAGCTGGTGGAAAGGCATGTTAAGTAGGATGCTCAGAATGAGGAAGAATAACTTCCTGACAAATGCAGCTTGTCTGCTCCATGCTTTTAATGCCAGCAACCACTCAATTCAATGAATGTTGGCAAACCTATCATAGGTAAGCACTGAATATAAGAATAAAGAAACAAAAGGTTGGTAAACAAGATCCCTAATCCTCCAGAAGCATCAAAAGGAAAAAGATATACAGCACCTCTTTTAGCAGAATTCCTTTGATAACTAAGTGCGTCCTAGATTATACTGTAAGAAATCTCTACAGACCCTCTGGCTCCAATGTCAATATTCCTAAGTAGCAAAACTCATAGATGAAACTAACACCAGCTGTCTTAATGTGTCAATCTAAGACTTAATCTATCACAAACCTAAGCATATGTTCACTGTAATCAAGGCTGCAAAAATATAAACATAGAGGAAAAAGATTATTTTAACAGCCAGCCAGCAAGACAGGTAAAGTCTCTAGATTTGAATTTTCCCCAAGGGGAATGAGTGCCAGGCACATGAGCTTGGCCTATTCCAATACTGACAGTTGTTACCAAGATTTAACCCAGCCTAGTCTACTTACTTTCTGTCAAGGACTTAGGCCTAGGGTGAATGAAGTCAAAGAAGCTGGAGAACTCCCTTCCCCTTTTACTCTAAAAAAAGCCTTTACATGACTACAAGAAAACACAAAATCTGTTTTCTCTGTTTTGTTTTTTCCTGGTGGTATATTGAACTCAGAGCCGTGTGCCTGCTAAGTACTCTCCACTGGAGACATTCCTCGATCCTTTTTACTTTCATTATTTGTCAAATAGGGTCCCACTTTTTGCCAGGACCAGCCTGGACTGTGAACCTCCTACTTATGCCAGGGTGACAGGCTTGTATTATCATGTCTGATTTTTATTGATTGAGGTGGGTGGGGAACTCTCATGAACTTTTTGCCCAGGCTTTCCTCAAACTTTGTTCCTCTTGATCTCAGCATCACAAGTAGCCAGGATAACAGTGTGAGCCACTGTATACTTTACGGCAGACATTTTAAAAAAGCACAGGGAGTAGTTCTCATTTCATGGAAACAGACTCTGCTCTGGCAGTCTGGACTTTCAGCACAACAGTAGTATCATTGGAGTGATGGTTGAGTGACTCAAGTCAGAGATATTCAACATCCGCACATGGCAGAAATGGCAAGACTCCTTCAGTGAAGGAAGTCATGCAGGGGCTGAGGAGGCCGTGCTGCCCAACAGAAAGCTAAAGGGCAATGATAGCTGTTCTCTAGTTCATATATGTAAAGCCCACACTGGGGCCTTTAGAAAGTACTGTGAGGGATAGAGCACTGGCATGGATGGAAACAATAGCTTTCCAAACCAGAGGAATCTAGCTAGATTCCATTAGTGAACCATTTAACAGGGCAAGGTCCAGAAGGAAATTTGACTGTATAACAAAACGAAAAGGGCTGCTTAGTCAACTGAGCTCATATATCTTGAAAGACATGTTTCTAGGCTTACCTGGATAAGGCAAGATGTTGTATACCACACACATAATCAAGATGTGTAGTGTGGTGATCCAGGGCATGAACTCTGTAGCTAGATTGCCTCCTTTTCAAACACAAGGTCTGACATATCTAGCTATCACTTAGACCTAAGTTATTTAACAGCTCAGTGTTTGTTTTCTCACTATAAAACAGCGATAACAGTATTTACCACATAATTTTGTACATAAATCCATATGCAAACTTAGAAGCAAACTTCCAGATTTCATCCCACCCATTTCTGTAAAATGGATATAATCAATAATAATAAGCTAATATTTGGCTTACAATATGTCATGCCATGTTCTAAGCCCTTTGTATACCCTTCCCACCTCAGTTTTAAAAAGAATTATAACAGTACCAAGTACATGGCTAGCACATAGTAAGTGCCACTATTATTGTCAAAGCTACCTTTATGTGGGACCTCCTTTGTTCTAGGTGCTGTCCAAACAGTGGCTAGATGTTACATCAGGCTACAAGGGAAGACTTGTTATCCTCACTCTTGAGGGGAAACACTTGCAGAAAGATTAAGCATCTTAATGAGCTATCTACAACGAGTAGGAATTCTGGATTTCAAAATCAGATCTCTCTGGCTTCAAATAGCCCTGTCCTTAGCCTATGCTATCCTGCTTTATAATTTAACAGTATTTGTTATTTGAAAACATGGAAGTTGCAAACTAGAACTGTTGTTTTCTGGTTTCAGAAGGTACCTTACTGAGTAGTGATGTGGACTGTGAAAACTTCTGTACAACACTATTCAACGTAAACACTACAATTCATATATGACCATCAGATTCCTACTAGGGAAGCAAGAAATGTAAAGCTTAACAGAAACTCAAGCAATTGTTATATCTGGAGATAACCTCTCAATAGTTTATTTGTGGAAAATATTCTTGTCATTCCTGCAATCCAGTGGCTCTCAATGTTTTCAAGTGTGAAAAAGCTTTCTTAACATCCTTGCCATCACCTACGTTGCCGATGAGGATCTACAAACCCCCTGGAGATGTCACACTAGCAAATACTGATACAGACTTTCAGCTTAATGCTGGTATTATTGTAAAAATAATTCAAATTACCAAGAAGGGTGAGAAGCATTTTCGTGAAACTACTTCAGAAAACTCAAGAAAATCAAACAAACTATTGAAAATGTAGAGAACATAAAACATGAATTAAAAAAACGTAGAGAACATAAAGAATGAATTTTCTTTTCTTTTTTTTTTTTTGGGTCCGGTCGTGGGGCCTGAACTCTGGGCCTGGGCGCTGTCCCTCAGATCTTCAGCTCAAGGCTAGTGCTCTACCACTTGAGTCATAGCGCCACTTCCGGCTTTTTTCTTTTTGCTTATATGGTGCTGAGGAATCGAACCCAGGGCCTCAGGTATTCAAGGCAAGAGCTCTACCACTGAGCCAACTTCCCAGCCCAAGAATGTTCTTTTATACTAAAAAATTAACTTTTATAGTCTTTAAGAAAGTTACCACATCACAAATTTTCTCTTCCTTAAAAGACACATAACTGTTTCCTATGCATAAGTGCAATGAATCTAAAGATGTACAGCACAAGCCTAAAATGAGTAGGGAAGTCTGACTGCCCTTGGCCACGTCTCAGTCCCAGCTGTGCTCCTGTCCCAAGCTGAACCCCTGACTCCCAAGGACAGAGCTCTCTGCAGCCACATGGCCTACTTTGCTCAGAGTTGGGGATACCAGTATCAGAAACACTGAATCTGTGTCAGGTCACAGAAATTACAGTTTTCTTTATGTATTTATTTCTTTTAAGGGAAAAGGTTGTTAACAATGTATGCAAGAGTCCTACTAGTCTCTGGAAGGCTAACTTGAATACACATTTACAGTATTTTTGCCTTTGTATTATTAAAAATTAAGTTTTTAGGCCAGGAGTAGGTGGCTCTTGTCTGCAATCCTAGCTACTCAGGAGGCGAGATCTGAGGATTGACGTTCAAACCCAGTCCAGGCAAGGCAGTCTATGAGACTCATCTCCAATTAAACACCAAAAAGCGAGAAGTGGAACTGTGGCTCAAGTGGCAAAAGCACTAGCCTTGAGCAGTAAAGCTCAGAGACAGTGCCCAGGCCCTGAGCTCAAGCCCCAGAAGCCCACACACACGCGCGCACACACACACACACACACACACACTCTCACGCAAATTATGTTTAAAGAATACGTGCTATTCAGCAAGCTAGAATTCATTAAGTAATATGAGCAGATGTCACTGAAAGATAACTTAAAAACATAAACATTTTTGGACGGGTGCCAATGGCTCACGCCTATAATCCTAGCTACTCAGGAGGCTGAGATCTTAGGATCACGGGTCAAAGCCAGCCACAGCAAGAAGGTCCTTGAGACCCTTATTTCCAATAAAACCACCAGAAAACTGGAAGTGGTACTATGGCTCAAGTGGTAGAGTGCTAACCTTGAGTGAAGAGCTGAGGGACAGTGTTCAGGCTCAGAGTTCAAGCCCTAGGTCCAACCAAAAAAACCCAAACATGTATATATGTATGTGTATATATATATATACACACACACACAAACATTTTGTATTGCATGAATTCTAATACCTTGTACTATATTTTATTTTATAGTCTATATTATATACTACATATGTGTATGTATTTACACTTGTTTTGGCAATACTGGACTTTGAACTTGGGGCCTTGTGCTTGCTAGGCAGGTGCTCTACCACTTGAGTCACTTTCCTACCCTTTTTTGCTTTAGTTATTTTCAGGTAGGGTCTTGTGCTTTTGCCTGGGGCCAGCTTCAGTCTATAATCCTCCTACCAATGTAGGTGGGATTGCAAGTGTATACCAGCCCATTCCACTTGCTGACTTCACCCTCCCCTTCCCTCCCCTGCTGGGCCTGCCTGGACCCTGGATCTTCCAGACCTTTACCTTCTGAGTAGCTGGAATTACAGGCATGAACCACTGTGCCTGCCTCTACATTTTCCTGTCATCTAGGATCTTAAAAAAAAATATCATCCTTTCTTGGGTTATACATGAGTTGGAGGCGAGCGTGGGCTACATAAACAAGACCCTACCAGACCGAAACACACACAAAAGAGAAAAATAAAGGTGCTTTTTTATTTTCAATGAACGGGAAACTGGAGACAGTTGTTTACCAATAAGACTGCATTACCTCAAATTTGTCAACATAGTATTAGTAATGTCTATGAAAAATTCTGAAATAACACACTGTAAGGTCTGCACAGGGACACCTCCCTCCGTTTCTGTCCAGTATCTGTTACCTAGGTAACTGGCAGACCTGGAAGCAGTCACCTTCTCCTCCTGCTAGGTCACATCCGGATCCAGTGTGGCCACACCTTTCTCCCACTTGGCCACACCTCTTCCTGTCCCTGGCCTAGCTAAGTCTTGGCCCAGGGATCGGTCACCCCCTTCCTTTTCAGCCATGCCTCTCCACCATACACGGCAGGGGCAGCAGTGCGATAAATAAACTTCTTTCCTGCCTAAATAGTGCATGGTGTTCTCTTCATAGGCTTCCTAATGAAACCTACCTGTTTAATATACCTTAGACATGCCTTCTGATTCTTGTATTTGTTAACGTTCACATTCTCAATCTTTTATGTTTATTGTTAAATCCCCAAAACAAAAAAGCACCACATAGAATATCTGATAACCTATAGTTTGTGGTCAAACACCTGAACTAACATCTTCTAAGAGAACGTCTCTTAGTAGGTGAAGGTTTTACATTCCTCAGTCCTATTCTATTCTTGAAAAAGTTCATTTCTTCCCAGTCACTTGCTTATTTAAATATTTTACTCACTGTGTTCATATGCCCAGCTTATGAAAAAAAAGAAAAAATATCTCTTGAGCCTGTAAGCACAGTAAAATGGTGGGAAGGTTTTGAAATCTGCCAAGAAAGGACTCATGCTTATATTTAAGTTTTGTTTCTATTCTAATTTTGGGAAGGCACACTCCCTCCAAGAATCCTAGCTACTCTATTTAATCCACGGGAAGATGGGCTCACCATTTGGCACAAAAAAACTATTGAATGTAGTACACAGTTGGGGAAATGAAATATTCATAATGGAACAAGATTCTAGAAAGTTTTTTGTCTTGTTTGTCTCTCTTGGGGGAGGTAGGGGCACACAGAAATGGAGGGACAAAATGTGAACAAATGCAGTAGTGGCACTCAAGAGGCACTATGTTGAAAATGAACTGTATAATTTGTGGGCATGGGTGGGAAGACAGCAAGAAAAAGGGTAACATTACCCAGTAAGAAATGTACTTATGTCAGGTGCTGGTGGCTCACATCTGTAATCCTAGCTACTCAGGAGGCTGAGATGTGAGGATCACAGTTCAATGTCAGCCTTTGGTAGGAAAATCTGTGAAACTTATCTCCAATTACCCACCAGAAAGCCCCAGAAGTAGCATTGTAGCTTAAAATGGGAGAGTGCTAGGCTGGGTGCCAGTGGCTCATGCCTGTAATCCTAGCTACTCAGGAGGCTGAGATCTGAGGATCGTGGTTCAAAGCCAGCCTGGGTAGAAACACCTGTGAGACTCTTATCTCCAACTAACCACCAGAAAACCAGAAGTGGTGCTGTGGGGCTCAAGTGGTAGAGCGCTAGCCTTGAGCTGAAGGACAGCGCCCAGGCCCAGAGTTCTAGTCCCACAACTGACAAAAAAAAAGGGGGGGGGAGCGAAAGAACAAAGACAGTGCCTAGATCCTGAGTTCAAGCCCCACAACCAACAAGAACAAAAATGTACCTGACTTATGAAATAGTACATCTGTACATCAGCATTATAATAACAATAAAAAAAGAAAAAAAGCACACAGTAAGACCAAAGGAGAGGGCTGGAAATTTGGCTTACTGCTTTCCTAGAGTGCATGAAGCCCTGGACTTACTCAGTACCATATAAACAGAAAAAGCCAGAAGTGGCACTGTGGCTCAATACTTACCATCTACTGCCATTAAACAGCAAAGAAATAACCACCATGATATAGTCGTCCAAACAGAATCTCATATTATCTTTTTTTTTTGGTAGGTCATGGAGTTTGAATTCTGGCCCTGGTCATATGTACATAGCTTTGACCTCTTCTGCTTGTCCTAGACATATACTAGTTATTGTAGATAAGGGAAACCATGGGACCTGTGTTTCTTTGGGCCTGGCTTACTTCATTTAATATAATTTTTTCCAAGTCTTTCCATTTCCTAACAAATGGGGTGATGTCATTCTTCCTAATGGAGGCATTTTCTTGATCCGTTCATCTACTGAGGGGCATCTGGTTGGTTCCATATCTTACCTATGGAGAATAATGCTGCAATACACATAGTTGTGCTGTAGCTTTAGCATGTCCTTGTCCCAAAAGTGGGAATGTAAAACCTTGACCTTCACCTACTGAGACACTATTCTCTTAGAAGATAGGGAAGCTCTATGTGGTGTCTTTTGAGGAACCTCCATACTGCTTTCCAAAGTGGTTGAACAAGTTTACACTCCCACCAACAATGCGGTAGGATTCTCTTTTGGCCACATCCCCTCCAGCGTCTGTCGTTTTTAGATTTCTTGGTCATAACCATTCTAACTGGGGTGAGGTGAAATCTCAATGTTGTTTTGATATGCATCTCTTCTATGGCTAGAGAAGTTGAGCATTTCTTCGTATGTCTATTGGCCATTCTTATTTCCTCTCCAGAGAAGTCTTTTTTTAATTCTTTAGCTCACTTATTGATGGGGTGGTTGTTTCTTTGAGGCTTTGTTGTCGGAGGGATTTAATGTTTTGAGCTCTAGGTATATTTTTGATATGTAGCCCTTGTCTGTTATATAGCTAGTGAAGATCTTCTCCTAACTTGTGGGCTATTTATCTTGCTAGCTATGATCTCTGCCATGCAGAAGCTCTGCAGCTTAATGCGATCCCATTTATCCAGCCTTTCTTTGATTTGTTGTGTTTCTGGGAGTTTCAACCTGTGCTGAGGAGCCCTGGCATATCTCCTATGCCGTTCAGGGTCTCTGCTCTTACCACAAGGTCTTTGATCCATTTGGAGTTGATTCCAGTGCAGGGTTATATATAAGGATCTCAATTTTGTACATGTGTATAGCCAATTCTACCAGCACCATTTGCTGAAGAGGCTGTCTTCATCTGATAATTCTGGCTCCTTTATCAGATGAGGTGGCCATAGGTCTGTGGGATCATGTCTGGGTCTTCAATTCTATTCCATTGGTCCTCAGGCCTGTTCCTGTGCCAGTACCAATCCGTTTTTATAACTAGAGCTTTATAATAGAGTTTGAAGTTTGGTATTGCTATTACTCCAGCACTGTTCTTCCTGCTAAGGATTGTTTTTTTTTTTTTTTTTGCTAGGGCCTTCTATTTGTTCCATATGTATTTTTGAATTGCTTCTTCTATTTCACTAAAGAATGTCAAGGGAAGATATTCTTAGAAGAAGAACACAAATGCACAATACCTATGTACATCTGATCATATAAAATAATATTTATTGAAATGAACTCCGGGAAATGGAAACAAGGTTTTAATCTTTGCTGCTGTTTTTGTTTTCTTTTCCTTTTGTCTTGTTTGTTTATCTATCTTAGGGAGGGTAAAAGGGGGGCACAGAAATGGTGGAACAAAAGGTAAACAAATGTAGCAGTGATACTCATTAGACACTATGCTGAAAATGAGCTACACAACTTGTGGGTGGGACAGGAAGGAAAAACTGGAAGATAGTGAGGTAAGGGGTGACACTGTGCAAAAAGAAATTTATGTAACTAGAACCCCTCTGTACATCACCTGCATAATAACAATAAAAACGCATTTTAAAAAGTCTGCACTCAGTAGGTGGCACTCTTTCCTTAAAAATCACTTAGGCAATTATTAATAACAAAGATGTTGGCTCACTGAATCACTTGGAACAGGAAGGAGGACATTTGCTCTAATGTGCTACTAAGTACAGACTAAATCAGTGTCTTCCTAAACCATGTCTTCCTAATTTCTGTGGGACCCTGAAGTTGTTCATAAATATGTCCATTTCTTTTTGCTATAATAAAAGTGAGAATTAGTATAACTGCAATATAATCACTTTATTCTGGTAGATTTTGACTTATGGAGTCTAGTTTATAAGTAGTCTCTAATTTTGATGATTTCAGATATAAAAGAACCATTTGAATGGAAGTATGGCAAAAATGTAAAAATTCAATTATTTCCATTTAAAACATGGGAGGATCTTTTCTCATAAGCAGGCACATATTTATTTTTCTAAGAATAACTGTGACTCAAATTCACTATCATTATTGCTGATAATGGACCAACATTAGAAACTCAAGCCTTTAATATGAAACATGAAAATAAAGTTGACCATAAACCCCTCCCCCCAGGCTCCTTCAATTTGCTTCAGTTTTTCTTAGCAACATCCTCTGGCCACTCTTTATTTTTTTGGTGGTAGTACTGGAGTTTGAACTCACAGCCTTTGCACTAGTTAGGAGATACTCTACTATGTGAGCTGCACCTCCAATCCCCTTTGCCTGCTTTACAGTCTACAAGTTTCATCTTATTAAAAGCTCTAGGTCACCTCAGTTGTTGGGAGGCTTTTCCACACTGGCCGGCCTCTATAATATGGTGAAGACAATCTTCCTAGTCCTCATCCAGCAAACAGCATCCTGTTAAATGGCCTTCTCCTATCAATGGCACTTGACTGAATGAAGTCCTTGAGGATAGAAATAGGTCTCAACTTTAATCCTTTGCCCTAGCAGAAAGCCTGGCATAAGAGAGGTAGTCAACATGTGTTGGTTTAACTGAAGGGCAAGGTTTGTCATACTCATCTTCACTCCAGCAGGACTCATATGCCTGGAACATATACACAGCAGGCTGTGAAGCAATGACTTTCCAATAGAGGCCGTAAGTAGAAAGAACTGAGATGTAAACAAGCTCCACTAAGGGCTTATAAAAGCCAAGCATCTACCATTTCGCCCAGAGGGAACTGTAGCAAGAGAAAAGAGCTCCAAAACCAGTGTCAGGGAAAATGACAAGAGTTTATTACCAGAAAAACACGAAGGTCATTAAATAAAGCTAAGAACCACGACTCTAGATTATTTACATTTCAGTGGAAAACACATTCCCATAGCTTTAGCACTCACCAATGTCTATAATTTTGTTCATGATTTTTTATTTTCTTGTGATTAGTGAGACTACAGAGCCTTGAAGAAAACCCTCAATGATTTTGTCACTAGAAGAGGAAAGGAAGCCTATTAGGAAGAAAAGAAACTAGTCCAGCAGGTCAGTGAATGGGCAGGTCCAGATTAGGGGCCAGTCAGAAGCTGGAATCCACAGTCCTGAATCCTGGATTCCTCTAATTTGGGGAAATACAACAGGCATAGTGCATTTGAAACCAAGGTAAAGCCTAAAAAAGATACATTTCTTTTGCTTTAAATTTTCTTATTAGTATATATTAACTGATAAAACAGGATTCATTTTTATCATCTTTTCATACATGAATATAATGTACTTTGATCATATTTTTCCTTTCTTGTCCTCCTTCCTCTTTCCCTTTGTACAAGGTGAGAAATAGGAATTTAGTTTCACTCTTTTCCATGTGAATATTGCAGTTTCCTCAACACCTATTTAAAGTGGCTGTCTTTTCTCCAAAGTATGTTCTTATCAACTTTCAGAGAACCAAGTGACTGTAGTTGCATGAGTTCTTCTGTATCTTCTATGCTAGTCCACTACTCAGGAGGTACACAGTAAAAGTTTAAGTTAAAAGAAATACCAATGCAAATAAGGAAACCACAAGAGACAAACAATTTTTTCATTGTTCCAAATAAACACAGAAAGAAAAACTAGACTTTGGGTTTTTCAACAGTACACAGAACCACCCTAGGAAGCATGAGGCCTTGGGTTTGATTCCCAGATCTGTGAAAGGAAAAAAATCAACACCAAAACCAAACTGAAGAAGTTGAGTGAATGTGGTGGCATGAGCCTGTAATCTAGCACTTGGAATTCTAAAGCAAGAGGATGTCAAGTCTGAGGCCAGCTGAGGCTGCATAGTAACATCCTGTCTCAAAACCAACAAACAACTTACAAAACTACCAAAGTATTAGCCATCTTTCTACCACTTTCCAAGAAATCCTGTATCTATAGGTATTTCTAGATAGATCCTAATTTGTTTTTAAGTACTGGAGTTTGAACTTAGGACCGTGCACTTGACTGGCTCGATTATGGCTGATGGAACTATGCCTCCAGCTGGTTAACTGAAGTCTCTGGGAACATTTCTGCCCAGGTTGGCTTCAAACTTTAATCCACTGGATCTCATCCTCCTGAGTAGCTAGAATCCTCCTGAGTAGCCACTAATGCCAGTTTACTATTTTTAAACTACTTTTGGCTCTCTCACTTCCCATGTGACAAACTTATGCTTCAACGCCAAAGTTTGATTAGTACCAGTCAGGGAAACATGCTGACCAAGTTGAAATGTGGGGTCAGGATCTGCAGGAGGTACTTAAAGGGACAATTAGGAATGGATATAGAAAGACAAGTCATTCTAAAGGCATAGACAAAAAGTGACTCTGAACAATTGGATTAGAGACAGTCACTTAAAAAAAAAAAGTGTCTATTCCAAGGCAAGTCTGGAGGATAGGAAAACCTAAAGTGAATAGAAAGCATGCTAGTGGCTCTGGGCATACTGATGTCCTTTGTGACCCTCGCGTGGTGGTACTAATGCCACTCATAAGATAGAAACTTAAGCACATCTTACTTCACAGTAATTATTTCCATTCATCAAGGTGGCCTCAATATCTAGTGTATGTGTGAATACTGTCAAATCCCTAGGAAAGCCTTAGTTCTTCTGCAAGTTTCTTGAGAAACTAGCTGCAAGTAATAGATATTCAAAGAGATAGATCACAAGAATTAAATTCTCTTGCTACTCCTTGACTCCAGCTTTTACTGGGGACAACTCAGCTCATTGCAAGGTAGCAGATGCATAACTACAGTGGGTCAGTTGGTGTGCACTGAGTTGAAGTGACAGTCAATTGCCATAAGCAGCACATGTGTAAGACTTGTAGAAAAGTATATTACCATTATTGAAGAAAATAAAATAATATAATGACAGAAAACACAGTTAAGGGTAAAGGTACCAATCTTGCTTGAAGGAGACTGCAGTTTTATCTGAGTGTCCTTTTAACGGTAAAACTCAGAGATAATCTCCTTTGTTTGTTGGGAAGGCAGATTACTGAATTCTGTCAGAGCCTCTAAGCTCTTTTAATTACCAAGGAAGATGCCTGCTGAATGTAAGATAAAGGTCTCACACTCAACAGGCAGGCATTTGTCAACTTATTTTATTAGTAGAAAGCAAACAATAAGAGAATAAATAAACTCAAGTCCATTTAGCCAGAACTTTAGACTAAATGCTGGCCTAGCTTAAACAACAATTAAAATATACCAACTTAAAGAATACTGAAGCTGGCTTGGTTAAATTTGCAATCACTGGATATTAAAACTCATTCCCCCACCCCCACCCCGCACTCACACACCCTCCATCTCTAATTCATAAAGAGCTCTGCTAGCTTTAACTAGTTGTAAAGAAGTTAAAAAATGCCAGAGATATCAAAGGAAGCCCCCAGGATCATGTTTACAGCTCAGGTGTGAACTGAGGAGCAGTGGGGGTGAGGAGGCTATGTGTGACCGCAGGTCAGATGTCACTGTGCTCTTTAAATCTAACTTTCTGTGTCATTCCCACGGACTATGAACAAGGAATGACGCTGATATGAGCCATAGTTTGAACAAGCACTCAGTAAAAGGTTAAGTGTTCCACAACTGTCAACAATGACTACTTTTAATGAATGTATACATACATGCAAATACACACAACACATGGGCCTTTCACTCTACTGGCAAAAAAAGATGTGTGCATTAAAGAAATTTAACCCTGTTTGTAGTCTGGAGCTAGTCTCTTGTCTAACACAGTGAATGTTTGGGAGTTGGGAAGGTGGCTCAGTGGTAGAGCGCTTGCCTTGCATGCCTGAGGCCCTGGGTTCAATTCCTCAGCACCACATAAGCAAAAAGAAAAAAGCCGGAGGCGCTGTGGCTCAAGTGGTAGAGCGCTAGCCTTGAGCTGAAGAGCTGAGGGACAGCACCCAGGCCCAGAGTTCAGGGCCCCATGACCGGACCCCCAAAAAAAAAAAAAAAAAAGAAAGAAATCTAACACAGTGAATGTTTTAAGTCTAAAATTTTGTGTGTGTGTGTGTTTACAACTTATATTTCTACAAGAATATAACAAAAAAGCCAAAAAAATGTTTCATTGGTGCTTACTATACTTTTGGAATACCTAAACAAATAATTTAAAAAGTAATACTTTTTAAAATACCTAATTTCACCTTCACATAAAGAGGTCAAAGAAGAATTCACATGGAATTCAGATTTCTTATTTTGGCCCGAGTATTACATTAGCAGGTACTCTGAAATAATCTGGAATGCTCAAAAGGTGTTTGAATATTTGAAGTTCTACAAAAACCTCATACTGAATCTTATTTATTAAATGCAGAAGTTAATATGTGACTGATTTTTTAAATGGTGGACTAAATGCCCTAGTCTGCTTAAGCTTGAATTACAAAATGAACATAAATAGGAACAGTTATAAAAAAAAAGTTATAAATTGAGGATCAGAAAATTGGGGACTAAGTTTTATTTATTTTGGGTCCGGTCATGGGGCCTGAACTCTGGGCCTGGGTGCTGTCCCTCAGCTCTTCAGCTCAAGGCTAGCGCTCTACCACTTGAGCCACAGCGCCACTTCCGGCTTTTTTCTTTTTGCTTATGTGGTGCTGAGGAATTGAACCCAGGGCCTCAGGCATGCAAAGCAAGCATTGTACCACTGAGCCACCTTCCCAGCCCCGTAGGGGACTAAGTTTTATACTCCTATCTTCTTCCTGAGTCTACCTAAAAAGAGGACTGTTCGTTTTTTGTAGTTTCCTGGGCTCTAGACATTGATTCTGGTCAAGACTTCCCAATACCATTCCTGTTCTGCAACCCATTCCTAATCCAGTTTCCTAGAAAAGGTCACATTGACTGGGCAAGTCTTGTTCAGAAGGAATGATTAATGGAAATATCTGAATTACCCAGGCCTAAGAGGTGACCTGGTCTTTGCTGCAGGACCAGGATCCATCCCTTTGCCATACAGGACCCTCGCACCCAGTGATATTTTCACTTCCCAGAGGTTGAGACTCCAAAATGTTACTGGTGGAAGGGAGCAATATGAGAGTCACCACAGTTGGAGCACTGTCAGTATCATCATCCTAGCTCCTGTACCAGGTGAGTTTCCTGCAGGAAGGTCACAGCTACCAGGTCTCCTCCATGACTCCAGTCTCTGAATCTCAAGTTCACACACATGTGCATAAGACCCATAACATTAACTTGTTTTCATGAGTAAGACAATTGTGGAGGGCAGAGTTATAATGCTGGAATAACAAATTTTCCAAGGTATTTTTATGATTTCAAACAAATACCTTGAAAAGATGACATATGTGGCTACTATGAACAGGAAAACAGATACTTTAAATACATTCCTTAAGCAGAAACTTTTTTAACAGAACATATAAGTACTGTTATCAATGCAACCTCTCATCAGAAATATAAAAAAAAATCAATCCTAGGCCAGGTGCCAACGGCTTTTGCCTATAATCTTAGCTACTCAGCTAAGATCTAAAGGATCTCTGTTCAAAGGCAGCCTGGACAGAAAAGTCTGAAAGACACTATCTCTAATTATCAGCAAAATGTGGAACTGAAGGGGCAGCTCAAGAATCAGAATGTTAGCCAAGAGCAAGAAAAACAAGAATGCAAGGCACGAGTTCAAATCCCTGTTCTGGCACATGTGTGCATGCACACAGATGCACACGCGCGCACACACACACACACAATAATCCTAGGTGCAGGCATTAAAAATAATCAATAAATGACAACTCATGATTTTCTATCTTTGTGACTGATTCTAAAAGATTTTGGCCAGTATAAAATCTAGCTCATTTGTTCTAAAGACACACAAAGGTACTAGCTAAACAGAAGTAATCTACAGTATGAGAAAGCCTAGGAGTAAAAGTTTATTATAGGTAATCCAAAGTATAAAGCAGATGGGCAACATCTGATTACAAATGCAAACCCTAACAGTACTTAACAAAAGAGATTTTATCTTTATTTCTACCTACAGAACAAAGACTACAATGGTATTCTTTGGGCTTTTTTTTTTTGCTGGTCCTGGGGCTTGAACTCAGGGCCTGGGCTCTGTCTGAGCCTCTCTGTGCCCAAGGCTAGTTTAACTCTACCACTTGAGCCACAGTGTCACTTCTGGCCTTTTCTGGGTAGTTTTAATAGAGATAAGAGTTTCATGGACTTTCCTGCTTGCGCTGGGCTGGTTTTGAATCACAATCCTCAGATCTCAGCTTCTGAGTATCTAGGATTACAGGCTATGCATACTGGCACTCTTAACAATCTTGCTGTAGCAAAGAATTCAGAACTCACCAAAGATCCTGCAACAGCAAGTCTCATAACGAATGGAATGGAAAGGCAATACCTGAGCAAGATTTGCACAAGTGTGAGGATGGAAGCAGTGGTATGTAAGGGAGAAAAAGAGATAAAACCTGCAAAAGGCCTTTTAGCTCAAGATGGAGCTAAACATACTCTCTACTTAGATAAGAAGTTCCTTATTTGCTTTTAGTAATTAAAATTCGGGCACGTGGCATTTTGGGGATCCTTCAACAAGATTTTAGTGTTCTCTTGCACAATGTAATTCTGAACATATTTCTTGATAAGCTGCCAGGTTCAGAGATAAGCCAACTTTATAATAGTTTTCTGTCTTATCACCAAAACTTGGCCCAGGAAGTAAGAGGGAAAAGAGAAAACAAGTTCTTGAGCATAACTTTTTTTTTTTTTATGCCAAAACTGCCTCTTTGGACCTAAGCCCCAAAAGGGAAGGCTTTGTTCTCCTGTCTTTGGCACTATCTGAAACTCTCCTAGCAAATCCTTTTGCAGTGGAGGGAATGTCCTACTATCTACTTTATAAAACTGCAGAATGATTTCAGTTTGCATTGTAAAGATGACAGTCTATCTGTTTTACAGATTGGTGACAAAATCTAGAGACAATTATCACAATCAGTCATAATGGGCTAGACTACTGCTAAAGCAACCAAGATTTAGAAAAACTTAGCTCTTCCTTATCCCAACCTTGACTAGAAACCATGTACTAGTAGTAGCACACAGTTAAATGCCCTAAATAAATACCCAAATAACTGATCATGACAATAAGAACTGCTGTAAGTGGTTGCGTGGAAAAGGAAGGGTCAAGTATTCATTACCACTAGGAGTGTAAGACAGAAAATGATTATTTATTTATGTCCTAGAGTTCTGCAGTGAGTTGTGAGGAACTTCTGTTCTATGCATAAAAACTAGCAATGGACAAGATGTATATGAATATCTGTCAGGTTGATACAATCATAATGACTGAGCAGTCAAATAGTCCAATTCATATCTATTTTGAAACCATAATTTTCTTGGGAAAGATTACTGGATTAAAAAAAAAACTGTCAGTGTGACAAGAGTCCCCAAAATGTAACTAAATCTGAAACTTCATAATTAGGAAACGACACAACCAAGTGTCATTGAGTAATGCATTTAAAAGTTTAACTAAAGGGCTGGGAAGGTGGCTCAGTGGTAGGTAGAGTGCTTGCCTTGCATGCATGAGGCCCTGGGTTCGATTCCTTAGTACCACATAAACAGAAAAAGCCAGAAGTGGTGCTGTGGCTCAAGTGGTAGAGTGCTAGCCTTGAGTTGAAGAGCTCAGGGACAGAGCCCAGGCCCAGAGTTCAAGCCCCAGGACTGACCACCCCCCCCCAAAAAAAAAAACCTTTAACTAAAAAAAAAAAAAGTACATTTCTGAAAAGGCCTTCGTAAACACAGAAGAAGTCAAAGGTCACTCTGTAAAGTAGAGGCTATCCCTGGTGAAAGTCCTTTCTTCACAGAATTAAGATTGACATAAAAAGATAGCTTCTATCAATAATGTTACTGGCAAGTAGATTTCAAATTATTTTCAAATACACTCCCTCCTAGTTAATACTTGTACATACAAACATGCTAATTATGCTGCCCTTACTTTATACCCAGGTATAAAGTCCCAAGAGTTTATGTTAAAGAAAACCTAATTATTACCTCAATAAATATAGGTAAATAACTTTCAAATTAAATTTTTGAAAGTTGTAAAAACTTGAAGAGAATTGGGATTATATAAGCCAAACTCTATTAGTGTCACAAATTAGAAAAAGAACCCTGGAGACTTGCATTAGATCACAAAGTCATGAGACCCTTGATCTGTCTACTACTGGGGAGATGTTCTACCCCACAGCATAGGATTTTGGATGCTGCTGTTTACTTTCCTAGCAAATTCTTTCAAAATAGTAGGGGAGAATTAATTGCTATTAAGACGATGAGTTGTTTACACAGACTCCCTTTGCTAAACTATTGAAATTTTGGCAAGCCTAGATAGCTAATGGAACATCACTCATTAATGGCGACCTTGAGCAAGTCTTAGTCTGATAGCCACTTGCAGTAATATTATCTTCACTTAACAATTTTTTAAAAGGAATCATGCTTTATTTCAACATCTACTCACCCACCATCACAAAGTCCATTTTAGAGAAGTTATGTGATTTCTGTGGCATCCAATGGCAGTAAGTAGCTAATAGATCTGAACCTGAAGCGGAGGGTCTCAATCACTACACTGTGCTGCCTGACTCGGAAACGCACAGTTCCCAAACCAAATTCAGAAAAAACAGTGGATAGAATCATCACACATGACAACAGTTTTCTATCTGTGAGCCTCAGAAACCAGGCTGCCACAGTGCTAAGATTCGTGATCTCAGACTGTACTGTGCAACTCCTTTGAGCCTCCTGACCTACTTCCTAGTGCACTGTGGTTACCTGCCCAACTACAAAAGCTTTTTATTTTGTCCTAAGCACTGAGATCTAAGGATTGGACAGTAAAGCAAAGCCAAGGCAGAAGTGTCTGGCTTTCTATCTGGTTGGAGCCTGGAATCTTGCCCCCAGCTATTCTCTGAGCCCTGTCTGCACCCTGCTCCATCCAGAGGGAGCTCCCAGGATTATACTTGCTACCTTCCATATGGTCCTTTGACTGATGATTTCAGGGCCTATGTGTTCTCCACTCATTCCAACCCATAAAACTTCCCTGCAAGCCCTTTTCACCTGTCTTACTATCCTTTTGTCAGGACTGATACCTCACCCTGTACTTCCTACGCTTCCTCTGTGTCTAGTCTTCAGCACATTTGTGTCTGGCTCACAGTTTCCTGAAGGCAAGAATGTTCTCTCCTCAGGATGGTGGTGATAACCTAATTTACATTTTCCTTGACAGGCTTACTGTTCTGTCCTTTATTTCTCTAAAAGCAACACCCCAAAACCAGAGAAGAGAGGCTTTGAGAGGGATCATATGTGAGGTGCCTAATTAATGACTACTCAACTACCTATAGCTCACTGGGACCTGGAGACCTTGTAGCTGGGTGTACTCAGGCCCTAGACACACTCTCTGCTTGAAGCATCAGAGGCTATTTGTCATCTGACCTGTGATGGCCCTGGATTTATCTCAAGGACAGCCTCAGTTTGGCATTAACATTGTTTTCCTAAGACTGTACCGCTGAAATTTTAACACAAGTCTGATTCATTTTACAATGTGTTTTACAAATATTTCTTTATACATTTATTAAAGTCTACAGGTGTGATGGTAAAGGAAAAATGGACAAGGTTTAAAAATAGTAAATCTAACTGAGATATTTAGAAACTTTAAACCAAAGAGTTCAGGAATCCAGACTTCAGCCACATTTATTTTTAGTAGAATACCAATAATTCCTTATTGCAAAGAGAATAAAAACATAAAAAATATCTCACAGAAAAGACAAAATGACTATTCCAGATAAAGAAAGAGCATCAGCACACCAAGAAAGAAAGGTCTCGGAAATAAAACCATCAGTCAGCAATGATCCCAAATGACTGGAGCAGGTGTTCTGGAAGGGGCTGTGGAGAGGTGGGAAGAGGACTGATGAAGAGCCTGTAAGCAACACTGCTGAGTTAGCACTTCCAATGGTTTAGCAGCCATAATGATAGAGAAATGTGGGTTCTCTAAGGCTGACAGGGATGTGGCAACAGATTGAGCAACGGATTGGAGGTAGAGGGTAAGGAAACTGTAGTAAGAGTAAAGCAATTAGGGAGATGGTGACAACATTTACCTAGAGAGGCACCCAAAAGAACAAGGAGACCTGAGTGCAAGAATGGAAGGGCTAGGGGAAAGAGAGGTTCAGTCTAGACACATGAAAACTATAGTTCCTGGCAGAACTGAAGGAATAGGGTGACAACTGGATGGATGGTCCGGGTGCCAAGAATAAGGATAATGCATCATTTTTTTTCTGGTCAACGATTATTTTTCATCTTTCTACAACACGTAAAATTTGGTATTTAGACACCCCGGACAAGTAAAAGATCTGAAATATTGGTTAATTCTTAAGTATATAAAAATTTTGTACATGATAAAGGGGAATATTTTTTACTCAGTGAACAGTGCTAGAACATTTAAACAACCACTTGAGGAAAATAAAGTATGAGCTTTAAAAAGTTTTGTATCTGAAATAAGACTCAAATATATTATTCCCATTTCCTGGATTAAATGTCTCTTTTTTTGTGGGTGTTAAGGTTTGAACTCATGGCTTTGCAATCACTTAGCTTGTGTTCTACCATTTGAACCAGTCTCAAGCTCAGCTCTTTTGCTGGCTATTTTGGAGATGAAGTCTGGACTTTTTTTCCCAGATGGTAGCTGAGATCCTGTGTATCTCAGCCTCATGAGTAGCTGGGTTTACAGGCATGACCATTCCATAGTTTGAAGTATTTTTTTAAACGCATACAATTCTATTAGAAATGTTACAGTACAGAGTAACAGTTATTCAACAGTGTTTATAATTTACTGAGCACTTTTTAAAAGAAGCACATGAACATGAATTCTGTTAGGTTTCTCAGAAACTTTGAAACAGACACTATTAGCACCTTCATTTTACAGTTGAGGAAACTAAGGTGCAAAGAATCAAGTAGCATCCTAGTTACAATGCTTGATAGTGCTTATCAAGTAATTAGCACCCAGTACCAACTCTCTGGAAGGCACTTCCATGTGACTTAAACACAGAAGTCAACAAAGGGAGAACTGAAGTAGAAAACCAAAATGTAAAGCTTCTTAATGGAAAAAATACAATTAAAGACAAATCATAACACAGATGTAGAAGAAAACAGTTCGAACAAATGTCAATGGCTAACATTACTGATATACAAATAGTGTTACAAATCAATAAGAAAAACAATTCTATCTCATATGTGAAATGAAATACACAAGAAGCACCATGAAATTATGAGTCAATACAAAATGCACAATATTATCTCAAAGCTAAGACACACAAGCTAAGATGAGAAACCATCTTTCCTTGCAAAACTGATTGATCCCAGCGCTGACAAGAACATGGGGCAATTGTCACTCTCACATACTACCAGGCAAATGTAACCTGACACTATATGTCATGGACATCAGGCGATATGACCACATTTTTAATATGCATATCCTGGGACTCAGCAATTCACTTTGGAATATTTATTTTATATAATTAAAGTCATACTGAATGCAAAATATATATCAAAGTAAGTCACTAGTGCTTAATATAGCAACAAACACACAATATACATGTCTAAAAATAGGAAACTGGCTAATCAATATGACATTATAAGATAGACTATTATGTAGTTAGTCCTTAGGACAATAGTTCCAGGGTAAGGGGCCAAAAGTGGTAGAGCCCTGTCAGCAGTAGCAGGACCTGAGTTCAAATCCTAGCAAGGGAAGGGGGATGACAAACAATAATCTATGCTCACTAAGATTGCCAGAAAATAGTGTTACAGAGAAAAGTGAACTTTTTCAGTTGTATGCACAGTATTGTCCTATTTTTTAAATGACAAAGATAATATTTATTCTATCTCCTATTAAGATAACATTTTTTAAAATGTAAATTGTTTCTGTTATTTTCAAAGGGCTGTCAATCACTTTTTTTTTTTGCCAGCAATACCCTTAAAGTATGTTATAATACAGTCTAACACATGGAGGTATCGGTGTACTGGAATATATAACATCCAAAATAAATTTAGATCGAAACATAAAGCCCTTTCCAGCAAAATAAATATTTATATCAATTGGTCTTATATTTTTTGCTTGGTCTTGCAGTTCAAGGCACTGAACTCTGGGTCTTATGCACTCTAGCCAACATTAAGGTAGAGTGTTGCTTATACATGCACGTATGCATGTATATATTATACATGCATGTATAACATTCTTATTATCTTTAAGTAGTTGTAAAAGTTACCATGCAACAAATCAGTTTGTGAATACAATGTATCTTGGTCCATGTCATCCCTTTCATCATTCTCCTCTTAATTGTTTAAAATGTAAATCCAATGAAAAGAAAGGAAGAATACCAGTTGAAATCTAAAAAAACCCCAGTAACAAGAAAATCTAAACAAAAAATTGTTCCATAATTATGTAACTTAATCAATACTACAAAGCTGGAATAGAATGCCTGATACCTTGAAATCTAGAAAAAAGGTCTGAATATACTGGTGGTGGCCTAATTCTTATTGTTTCCAAGAAATTGCACAGTATAAAACGATACAGGCCATAGAAAAGTAAAAAGCTTTTCAACATAGACAATCCACAAGACATTTCTAATGAGTAGTCTCCAATTTTATATAAATCTCAAGTACACCTCCTTTATTTAGTATCAAAGGTGTAGAACTACATCATTCACTTAATAGTTTTACTACTTCAAGAATCAGAAAACTTCCCACACACAAACTTCTCACTTTAAATCACTGAAACAATGGAAACATGATAACTTTTAAATAATGTGCCACAGTTGCTATTATAATTCTATATAATCTTGATTGCCTTTACTTTGTGTTAGAAAACTGCTGTTCCAAAAGTAATGCTAAAGGTTGCCATGATTTAATAAATATATACTCTGAGGCTACTCAGGTGGAACTCACTGTACCAACACCAGATGGCCCCCTGCTGCTGTTAAAATATCCTCTTCCTGCCTCCACCTGTCTAGCCTTCAAGAGATTGACCAAATTCACTGCTGAAAGGGAACTGGCCTCTTGTAGTGCTCACACGGCCCACCTATTCTGCTTTTAACTGCTGCACGCTAAGGCCACCAAATGAACAAGACTGCAAGGACAACACCTTAAACAAGGGACAATCCCAAGCAAATGCCCTGAGAACTCTTCTCAGTGTAAAATCAAAGGACTTCAAAGCACAGATTTTGTTTCAGACCGTTTGGCTGTTCAGACTTTTTTCTTCTCAGTGCTAAACCATGTTCTAGATAAGGAAAGTTGTTGGGTTTAGTTACCACCAATACGTTTTCTGTTACATGGCTTCTTGACTCCTGAAATCTCATACACTATTTATCCAGCACATTATCTTTTCTTCAATGAAAAGATGAACTTCTCTTTATCCCAATTGATTTATCAAATTCATGAATTTTTGATGAAGTAGGGGTTTTGAGACAAGAATCCTAAAAGTGATATTATATAATATTCTGAGAACTTGAAAAAAGAAATAGTTAATATTAATATGACACCTTTATGTATACTTTTATTCTCTCTCTCTGCCTCCTTTCTAGTTCAGAAGGATCACAGACATATAGCAAACCCTTTTAACTCTAACATGGAGCCCTGTGGCTCAAGTAGTAGAGCAGTAGCCTTGAGCTGAAGAGCTGAGGAATAGTGCCCAGACCCAGAGGTCAAGCCCCATGACCAACGTACATGCATACAGTGGGTTTCCTAACTCCGTAACATTACATGTGGTATGACTAGTTGCTTCATACACCTTTAGCCATCCTCTTTTCACTACAGGGCACCAGGCATGTCCACAATTCCAATAAACTTCCCAGTAAGACTGTCTCAAACCTTTGGTTTGGAAACATCAATAGTCTAGGGCTTTGCTGGTTAACTTTGTGTCAGCTAGGTCATAAACTACATCTGATTAAGGGGGAAGAACAGTTGATCCACTAGTTTAAACATGCCATGGCATTATCCCTCTTTTTCATATTCACCAGATAATTACTAAGTATCCAATGAACCAGGCATTTTGCTAGGTGCTGGGTCCCCGACCCAGCCACAGGTACTGCTTACACAGGTTTTATGGACTTCTTATTTAACCAATGAGAAAACAAGTTACCTTCTCACTGACAGGACTGGACACTGAGGAAGGGGTTCCCAAAGAAAGTGTGACTGGGCTAAGATCTCAGCCATGAGGAGCTGACCTGGAGACTGAGGCCAATGGAAGGAGATTGCAAAAGCTGGCAGGCGGCAGGAGGCGGTGGGCTGATCTCGAGGAGAGGAAAGAAGGCAAGCGTGAGGACAAGAGCAAGGGTGAGCAAGGACAGACTTAGAGAGGGGACAGGCAAAACCATGCGCAAATTTGGTAGGGCATGTTAGGGATTCATTTGGACCTTATCCAAATGAAAAAACTGAATTTTAAAACATTTTAAAATCTGATTTTCTTCACTTTTATTGAGGAAGATCAGAATTACATTTTGAAATGCTAACTCTGGACACAAAATATGGGAGCACATTGGAAGTAGAACATAGAGAGGGCAAGAAGAGGCTGTTGTTCTGTTAGTACAAAAGACAAATGATAGCCTGGGCTAGGGATGTGCAAATAGGCCAAATGGTGAGCACTCTAGAACGAACAGAGTTGAGAGGAATGAGGATGACTCCTAGGTTCTGATTCTGCTTTTTAATGAGCAGGGAGCATGTTAGCAGAAGATTTAGGGAGGACTGCAAATTTGGTTTGGGATATCTAAGTATGAAGTGTATGTAAACTGCTATAATCCTGGCGTTTAGGAGAGGCCATGGACAGCAAAACAAGCTGTAATTCTTCGTGAATGGTCAATCATCAACCTAAGGGCATGTGTGAGTCTTAAGTACAGGTGGAGGAGAGAGAATGAGTAGACTAGGTCTGTCTTGAAGATCTTAACATTACTGTTTCAGAGGATGAAGACTGGCCACCAAGAAAGCACTGCCAAGGTTACGGAGGGCCTACCCAAAAAGCAAGCACCTAGACACTTTCAAATACAGGAACTCAATTTTCTCAGTATTTGACAGTTTTTGAGCATGGCTCCAATTATTTTAATTGACTGCTAAATACTAACTACTGCTACCAAACACCAGCAATGTACAAAAGACATTGTCTGAACAATGTACCAACTCATATTGGCAGATGGTACAAATAAGAAGATAAAATTCCCTTTCTGTTAACAACTAATATTTAGTACTCAGAATGCTGTAAGACCAGTTTGAAGATTATTCGATAACGTATCAGCGACATGATTTAAGTAATAAAGAAAGCTTAGCTTCCACCTACAACCAATTATCTAACCTCTCTTCACTCCATACACACCCAACAACACTGAATGCATGTGATAAACTTAGTTAATATGCTGACTCCAGCACGGAATACATTGTACCAGTAGCTCCAGAGACTTCCTCCAGTCTGCAAGAGTCCATTGGTCACACTGCATTCCCGGCTGAAATATGTATTTTCAGAAATAGGCATTCGGTAGGACATAACAATTTTTTCTAAGCATTCAAGAACTTCTCAACCAATTACATCAAACTTTCAAGACCACCACTACAAAGGATCCAATCACTAACAATGTAGAACTCAGAACTCTCCTCCATAGCAAATGTACCTATACCAATTGTCACAGTCATGAGTAGATAAAGACAAAGGTATCTTCTTGATCAGCTTATTCTCTAGAATATGGTTTATATTTCCCTATGGTGGTTTCTTAAGAAGCAGTGCTGCTTTTAGTAATAACACAGAACAGATTTTTAAAAACCAGCTTTGGCAAATACTAAATTTCTTACCCTTAATACCTTCATTTTAATTTCTTCTTGGAAGAAAAAAAATCATGTCTAAACTTGCAACTCTAACATATATTCCTACTGCTTAAGAGAGTAGGTAGAACTAATTTGAAACCTGTGTCTAGATTTTTTTTTTCTTTACTATGGTCCAAAACCATAGCATGTATATCCTAAGAGTGAGCACCTAAGGAAACAGTACATACTAGCAGAGCAAATGCACAAACAGAGGGTAGAACAAGTTTGTCCCTAGTAACTACTAACGTGGAAGACCAGTTACTTCCTCAGTAAGTTCTAAAGATATTATTATACTTATTAAAAGAATAGAGTATGAAATGTTGTGGATGAGATACAGAGCACTAATTTAATCTGGGTGCCCTCCATATTTCTGTCTTGGACTGCTGAAGATGGCATTGTGAAATACGTTAATGCTACAACAAACCAACCAAAACAGAGGCTGTGCACTCATGACCGTTGTCTCTACCGCCCAGACTACATCTTGCAGAGGTTCCCAAATGGTGAATGAATGAAATCTAAAGCAGTAACAAAGGGATAACGTCTAGCAATATTGGAAGTTTCCCTCCTTGTATGATCAATATGAATGAGCTTTTCTCTTTTCACTTATAATATGGCACAAATAAATCTGACAAGCATATAATACTGATCATTTATTTATTTTCTTGGATTAGGAAGATATAAATAACATATACTAATGCCCATACAAGTCCAGATTATAGAAAGGTATGTATCATAGAAATATTTTCAGCTAGTGGTCTATTAGTCCTCCTGTAGAATGTCCTCTTTAAAATTTATTAATTATTCTTGATTATTTTGAAAACTGAAAAAGGAGGTCGCACAGAGAAATGAAGAGTAGACTTTGGAACTGTACTGACTTGGGGTTCAGTCCTAGTTCTGTCTTACAGGGTTACTGACACTGAGTTTCACCATATCGAGTGAGTTTCTATCTTCTGAAAAAGAAATTACAGTGCCGTAAGAGTGCTGTAGTGGCGACGAAATGAGATACCACATACAAACTGCCTGGTACACAGAAGGCAAGGAAAGTGACTACATTACATCTATGTCTATCTACATGCTCACTGTTCATGCTTTAAGTAACAGGTAAAAACCTCTTCTATTTTACAATCTGAAGAGTATGTGACTAAGATGACTGCTTGAAATGAATCATTTACTTTAATTTGGTTCTGATTTCATGAAAAAAAGAGTTCTTAAATTATTTCCTAAAGGGAACTCTGGATTATATCCAACCCATTTAGTTTTGTTCTTTTTTTTTCCTTTTGGCAGTTATGGGTCTCAAACCCAAAGCCCTATTTGGCAAGCACTACCACTGAGCTACATGGTCAGCCACTGTTTACATTTTCAAGTAGCTTTAACTTTTAACTTGGGATATATACAAAAGGAAGCTAGCATTAAGGAAAATAACCAAGTCTACCCCACATGGTATATGTGATTTAAACAAAGTAAGACATTCCAAGGGTAGAGATATATTAGATGTGGAATGCCTAACGAGCCTCTGGAGGTTACTACTTTCTCACACCATGTTTTCCCATTGCCTTCCATACCAAGAGGTATTCTTGTATTAAAAAAAATAACTGGAGTACAAAATGCAAGGCACTGTTTTCTAACTCAGCACTTTTGAATGCTTCATGCATTACCTGAGGGCAATCCATTACCCCTTAACTGCTCGTACCCCACTATTTGTTCTCTGGATTGCACATAGCCAGTGTCAAGAACTGATTAGCAGATTCAGTCTAGGCAAGCTGTAGCTGGCTTTCTGTTCTTGTTGAAACCAAAAGAACACTCCTTTCTTTCTGCATTTTGAAATCTTCAGGTCGACAAGTCAGCGACCATTTCTAAAACATGCAACACATTATGCTTGAGGTGCTATAGAAGATGTGAAAGAATATCAACGAACAGGGCTACTTCCTGTTTTTCCTATCTAACAAAATGGAGTTATTATAGTATATTGGAAATCATATATTAAGGAATGTTGGTTAACCAGTCACCCTTGCCAGGATCAGATATGAAAAGAAAACAAAAGTTGGCAACAATTCTAGCTCTGATATTTCTCTTCCAGAATTATACTTAATAAGGTTAATCTTTGAAAAATGCATTAATTTTCTTGCCTGATTTAAAATGAAACTTGGAGACAATTCATAAGTGCAAAACTTAACCAATTCATTTAAGACTGATCTATTGTGACTGCCTCCAGCCTTTTATTTTAAAAAAAATCACCAACTTAATTCTTTAAGATTTATTTTTAGGTATTCTTGTATCACCTCTTGAATAAACTGTCACTAAATATTTTTAGCTTCTAAAAGGAAGTGAAACTGAGGGCTATATGCAGATATGAAAAAACCTATGAAATGGCTTTTGTTTTAAGCAAAAACTAACATTAACAAGTACAGTGTATCTTGTTCTTTCATGGGGCCAGCAAATTGATAGTTTGGTTTTTTTTAAGTTACAAAAATAGGATGCAGTAATTACATCTACCAAACTCACAATAGCCTGTTCAATGAGAGTAACACTGTAATTTTTCTTCAAAGACAGTAAAGCCCCTAACTCTATAATATGAGGAAAAATACCTAATGCTTAGACATCACTTACCAGCATAACACTCACTGATTTCAGTTAGTACCCCCAAAAGGGGGGGCAGACACAAAATCAATGAATATTGTCACAGAGCTTATGGCTTACAAATACCCTTTCTACACTTTCAATTTATATATTCAAAGACCAGACTAAAAGGAAATATGAATTTTTTTAAATCACAGAATTCTCTTAAAAACTATACAATAAAGTCTTTAAATAGACAGATGGGGCTTAGGCAAAAATATTTTAATATTTTAAAAATACTTTAAAATCTTAGCTTAAATTTTTTCTCTAATTTATGAATATAACTACTGTCATAAAAGGAAAATGTAAAGTTCAACTGTAATATAAATGCAAAATAAACATGTACAGTTCAGTTTCACAGAACTGCTTCTCATCAGCTGTTTTTCTGAAACTTCAAACCATAAAGTATAACAACACAACATTAATGACACTTTTTATACCAACCAATTCAAAGGAATTTCAAGCACTCACAAAAGCAGAAAAAGCCAATCCATTATATTTAAAAGGTTTAGGGAGTCAATATTTTACTACAAATGAAACTTTAACATATGACATTATGCTTGCTAACATTATTTTATAGCCTGTGCAATTATAAATACTTCTAAAAGTGCTAAAATTAAGCGTGGATTACCCAGCCACTTAATTCTACCTACCTTGACCTTACTATACCTATTTCGTGTCAAAACAATATTAAACAACATCTGGGCATTTTTACAGTGGTTGCCTTTACATTCTACCCATAGCTCACTAAACTGACTAGAATTACACCCAAAAGACATGGTCTCATGAGACTAGGTAAATTTAATTTCTCAAATTTGTTTTTTTTTTAAATCTGGAGTAATTTGTGCAACAATGGCCTTCTAAGAATGATTTCTAGTTAAGTTTTAATCCAATCTGCACAGAAACAGGAAACCACAGAGGAGCCTAACTGCTGTAAGAATACGTGTACAAGTGCACGCAGAACTGCACAGTCACAAATCTACTTTTGTCTTAACATTGCGAAGCTGCGGTGCCGAGCACAAGTTTTTAGCTTTTTATTTTTTTGCGCGTGGGGGGGAAGCAGCTTCCAAAACAGACCGTGATTTTACACACACACACACACATGCACACACACACGCACGCACACGCACGCACGCACGCAAAGGTCAACTTACTTTAGCTAATGAGCCAAACCCAAGGACTTCTTTCTACTGTCAGATTCATTTTAGGATTAAGACACGTCCATAGTAAACACCAGTGAATTCTACAGGGCACTTTGCGGGGATGGGCAGCATGCTATGTCCGTTCAGATCGTGCGGTTTCGCACGGGCTGATCAGTCTATAAAAACAAACAGATTCTACCTATCACTCGCAAAGTCATTTCCTCCAACAGAATCCACCGCCCCCCCCCGCCCCCAGCAGCCAAAACAGGGCGAGGCCAGCCAGTCCCGGGGCTGCACTACCTGACACAGCAAGCTTCCCCCCCGCCGCTGGGCCTGAGCACTGTCCCTGA
>NW_012267257.1:393765-394429 GCF_000151885.1 Dipodomys ordii
GCCCCGCACCGTCCCCGCCGCGCCGCGCCGGAGGCTGCGGGGAGCGCTCACCGGCCGCAGGGGAACTGAATGGCTGACACATCCGGTCCGGGCTCCCACACCGCTCCTCCCAACGCAAACTTCAAAGGCCAAACGCAAACTCCACGCCGTAGTCACCCGAGTCGCGGCGGGGCAGTTCAAATTCCCAGACGCACCGGGCGCCCGGCGGGGCGCGCCGAGGAAAAGGGAAAGAAGGGGGCGCGCGGGCTCCCCTCGCAGACCGCCCACCCCGCGCTCCGCCGCGCTGACAGGCGTCCCCGCAACCCCGGGAGCGCGGCCCGGTACCTGCCCGGGCCGCTCCCTTCCCCGGCCTCCGGGTCCCCCACCCGACCTCGGGCTTTCCCACCCCCCGTCCCCTGAGCTTCTCCGACCACCGCCCGCCCCGCGACACCCGCCCCGCGGCCCAGCCCCGCACTGCACCCGGACTCCCCACGGAACCCCGGTATCTCCGACTTCTAACACCCGCGCGCCCACGGGACCCCGCAGTGCGCCTCGCACGCCTGTCACATGTCCGCAAACAATAACAAACTCCCGCACGTCCCCGTCCGGTCCCCGGTGCCCCGGCGCCGCCCGACCTGAAGGGCTCCAGCGGCGCCCGGGCGCGGGTCCCGGAGAGCGGCGCCTA
>NW_012267257.1:394989-430188 GCF_000151885.1 Dipodomys ordii
GGAGGGTCCGCGAGGTGAGCGCCGCCGGGCTCCGCTCGGCCGTGCTCTCCGGTATCCCGGGCCGTACTGGCGAGAAGGAGGCGCCTGAGCGGCCGCGGGTTGCAACTTCCCCTCGGCGGCAGTCTGGGCCGGGCTCGGCGGGAGCGGAGGAAGTGATCGGTGGGAACGCTGGTGTGCGGTGCACCGCGGGGACGCACGCCCCGGTCTCCTCGGCAGGGCGGCGGGGTCCCCGCGCGAGCCAGCCTCCGACCCCCACTCGCGAGCTCCGCTCCCGGCGCGCAGGTGGCGCCCGGAGACGGCCGCCCGCCGCCCCGCGGGGCCCAGTTCTGAAAGCATTCCCTCCCTCCGGTCCCGCACACTTGCGTGGGTTTCTGTAAGACCTGGCCCGAGCCCCTGCCCCATCCCACCGGCGCGGGAGACGCAGAGGCGGGGGTTCTGGGGACCCTGTCCCCCCCCACCCCCGCACCTCCAGCTGTCCAGGGAAGCGCCGGCGAGTACCGAACCCCTGGCGTCTGGGGCCGGAGCCAGGCTGTGCCAGGAAGTGCTGGATCGCCTCGTGGGTGGCCAGCCTGGGGCCCGGCCCTCCCCGGATCCGATGCTCCTCTCCGCACGTCCCGGTTCCCGGCAGAGTCAGGTGACACGCCGGAATCCCCGTCCCCTGCCCCCGCAGCACCCAAGGTGACCCTTCGGAGCACTTTGCCCAGAGTCTCTGAGAGGAGAGGTGCTCGGGCCGGGAAGTCGGGACTGAGAGGTTCAGGACGTGGCTCTCTTTTTCATTCAAGTAGTGTTGCGTTTAGTTTTGTTTTTTTCCTCTATAAAGTTTGTCTGACATGGGGTTCTCCTCAGAACCCATGAGCAGCCTCTGGATTGAGATGTGGAACGTGGGGGGAGGGAGGTAAGATGGAGGTAGAAGGGGTTTTTCTTCCCGAGCAGAAAGAGAGAGCTCTTGTCATTTCTGTGCTTAAGTAAAAGCCTCAACTATCTGCAGCACAGTTGTTTTGACTTCTCGAGATGAGATTACATGAATGTTAACTGAAGAGCAAGGTGCTTTCAGAGAAGTTTTTAAAGAGCCCTGATTTCGAAGGAGCCCAGTGTTTTGAATTGCACTGATACCTGCCGAGAGTCTTAGATGGCTACATCCTACAGCACAAACTTTTTGGAAGTTTAGATAAATCTTAAAAAATGTTAGGTCTCCATTTAGGCTGAAATTATATGCTCTTTTAATGCAGTCAAGCATATCATCCAAACCAAACAGTAATTATTTCCCAGGTCTTCCCAGATTGCCACACCCACCAAATGCTAAATTGAAAAGGATAAACTTTCCTGGTTTCTACTTGGTTCTAAAAACCAAACCACAACAACAAAAAGCCCACCCACTTTTCAGTTTGCACACTCATACTCACCACACTTAGTTACCTGTAACAAAGTCTGGCCGAAGAAGCAAGTTAAAAAAGAGTTTAGCAAAAGTTTGACATGCAAATGTGTATGCTCTTGTGTGTATTTGTGTGTGCCCGTATTTAGCCTTAAACTCAGAGCCTAACACTCTCTCTTAGCTTTTTTTGCTCAAGGCTGGTGCTCTACCACTTACACCATACCTCAACTTCCAGCTTTTTTCTACTTAATTGGAGATAAAAATCTCATGGGCTTTTCTGCCCAGACTGGCTTTTGAACCAAGAACTTCAGATCTCAGCTTTCAGGGTAACTAGAACTACAGATGCAAGCCACTGTCAGTGTCCAACTAAAAGTCTGACTTTTGTGTCTATTTTGCATTGATTGAAAGTGGGGACCCAGGTGAGAGGGATATTAAATTCAGCATTATCAAGTAGCTACAATTCTCTGACCTCTATCACTCAGATACCACCATAGTAACTGAAAAATTGAACCCATGTTAGATAAGCACTTTTCCTCTTTAACCACACTCCTAGCCCAATTTTCTTGAGATAATCAAATGACCTGATTAACTAAAAAGGGCATCCTCCCTCTGCTACTTTGTTAATCGAAAATCTTTGATGATCAATCAATGATATGTTTTTCTACCTGACTTTGAGACTTAATCATGATTAAGCCCACATCTCTAGTTTTGGTGCTGTTTGGCTTTTACTTTTTATTGATGTACAATGATGTATGTTAAATATCAGGCTACTATCGATTCTGAATTGCCTTAATTTGATTTATTCAATGACATAAGAAGTCTCTTATTTCATCCAACGTTGCTTCTAAACTGAAAACTCCAATGATTATTTCCAATCTCTTCGTGTCCATTATCACTTAGATATAAACCCTGAAGTGATTTCCCGTACACTGTGACAATTTCAGAAACCTTTATGCCAGTGCTTTTCCAGATCACCTTTCCTCACCCAGCGCTCTTGGGAATTGCTCAAGTCACGCCTGAGTTACCACCTCAAATTCATTTGTAGGATCCATTTAAACACTGGGCATTTGCTTGTTGAACACAGATACTATAGACACTAAAATGAAAGACATACACTGGCAGGCATTTCAGCTTGTATACTATTCATCAGACACTTATTCAGTACCTCTTGTATGCAGGCAGGAAATCTTTGCCCTCTTAGGGGCTATCTTTGTTCTTACTCATTTTTACAAAAATATTTTCATCTATAAATATTTTGATGGTGAGTATGTATGGGGCTGATTTGGATAGAATTTCAGACCTGTGCGTTTGTGAATGTGTTTGTGAACTCTTAGGTAGACATAAAGCAATTAGAATGTAACCTTGACAATAGTCCAAAACTGGTACTCTCCTAGGCTTACAACTATTTCTTACGTAATATTTGCTGAAGAACTGGAGCTAGAATTTGGTTTCTCCATGCTATTTCTAAACACTATACTTTCCAGGTGTTTTCAGCTGTTGTAAGTCAGGAAATCTTGTCATCTATGGTATAATTGGTCCCCCAAGTCTTCTACCTAGCTTCTAGTTTACTGGTTGCGGGCACTAGCTGTTGTTGGTGTGGTGTGCAAGACACAGAGGCATACCACAGCATAAGAAATGCATGGCCAGTGCTGGTGTGCACCTGCATAATTCTGGTCCCACTGGGTGAATTAAGGGCCCAAAGAATCTATTGAACTTGTTGCCAAACTTGATAAGACATAACCTACTCAATTAGATGTAATTCAATTATTAAAATGCTGAAACATGAGTGCAAAAAATTTTTCCAAATGAAAATGAAGCCAAAAGCTGTGAAAGATTGAACAAAAGCGAGAGATGGAAAAACATGTCTGACAAACTAGTTGTTGATAAGACCATTTGATCAAGAAGAAAAGCTAGAAGAATTTACAAATATCTGAAAATACTTACTTTGCTTTAAAGAGACTGAAACTAAACATTGTAAACAAGGTGAAATTTGAAAAAGACTCATAGAATTATAAAGAGTGAACCACACTATAAAGATCAAGATCCTATAGCTAAGTCCCAGCCAAAAATCTCACATAAATCAAAACAAAACTCTGTTATTGCTAGGTTCCAGTAGCTCATAGTAGTTTATGCCTTTAATCCTAGCTACTCAGGAGGCTGAGATCTGAGGATCAAGGTTTGAAGCCAGCCCAGGCAGACAAATTACTGCAATTCTTAATCTCCAACTAACCAGCAATAAGCTGGAACTAGAGGTGTGGCACAAATGGCAGGGTGCCAGCCAAAAATGAAAAGCCAACTGAAAATATGAGGGTCTGAAACATAAAACCCTGTTATTAATTTACAAAATAGTTAAGATATATATGTATGTATTACAAAATAGTTAAGGTATATATATAACTCCCTTTTATTAATTAATTATCTAAGTTTTATTGTTATTATTAAGGTGTTTACAGAGGGGTTACCATTTCATAAGTCAGGTTATGACACATTTCTTTCTTTTTTTGTTTTTTGGATAATGTTACCCTTCCTTTGATTTCTTCCAGTTTCCCCCTCCCATCCCTGTATCTAAATTTTTGTTATGAATTCGCATGTACTGTACTTAAGAAACTAAACTTTGTTACAAAAATACTGAAAATGAGTCAAATTGAGTTTTTATACTTAAAATAAAACTACAACTTACTGTATTTAATCCATCTCAGAATGAGCAAAAAATTATCCCACTTTACAAACATGCTCTGATTCTTTAAAATGGTCACTAACTTTTTTCTTGTTTTTTATTTTTCAGATATGGTCCCGGACAGTCTGGAATCACAGCATTCTGTCAAACACACACCACCACTTCTGACTTATTTGCTACAATGGGGTTTTGCTAACTTTGGTCTGGACTGGCCTCCGACTGCATTTCTTCCAAACACTGCCTCCTAAGTAGCTAGAACTACAGGGATTAGCCACTATACTTGGCTATATAATTATTTTTCTAGCTTTTATTTCAACAAAATTGCTAATTATGTTGCTTTTAACTAAGGTTTTTACATAATTTGTGTCTGATCATGTAAAGCAATTCAACTCTGCTTTCTTTTTTTTTGGGGGGGGGTCCGGTCATGGGGCCTGAACTCTGAGCCTGGGCGCTGTCCCTCAGCTCTTCAGCTCAAGGCTAGCACTCTAGCACTTGAGCCACAGCGCCACTTCCTGCTTTTTTCTTTTTGCTTATGTGGTGCTGGGGAATCAAACCCAGGGCCTCATGCATGCAAGGCAAGCACTCTATCACTGAGCCACCTTCCCAGTCCTTAACTCTGCTTTCTAGAGGGCAAAAATCAATTTTAAATTCCAAAGTAATGTATATCAAAATCTCAAAACTTAACTAAGTATGTAGAAAACCTTAAAAACTTGGAAATTTAATGAAATGTTAGAAAACATTGAGCTAAAATGATTTTCACTTTTAATAATCTTGTCACCTTGGGATAGCAACACACTTCATATGTTTTGCCCAAATCAACATACATGCAAATTTAAATCATATGTATCTTTGAATCATACCAAATGTCTCTTAGTATTTGTGTGCCAGTGTAAAAGTTGCCCTGATATGTACATAGTTGGGGGCCAGTAGATGGATCACAAAAGAGAAATTGAGAGCATGGGTACTAAGATGGCCAGGACATATTATGCTCAGGAATCCATTTTTGAAATTTGAAGGGGAAGCTGAGACACGTTAGTACATTTATTTCTTCTTTGAATACTTCTGGCCAAAAGATTCTACCTTGATCCCCAGGTGACATTGCTCCCCAACTTGCAAACCTTGATCTACTTGCAAACCTTGACTATTTGAGGCCACGACAAGACACGGGAAGAGGTGTGCTTGGGGTCTGTAGGGTGTTGCTTCCAGAGCAGATGTTTAGGCAGATGTAGGCCATGCTGAGCCACCATTGTGAACCAGCACTGACTTACACAGCAGTTGGGTGTCCTTTAATCAATTCATGTTTCCAAACCTGTGACACACAGTATACTGAAAAGTAGAAAGCCAAGGGCACAGTCTTCTCCTATCCAGGACTAAGAGAGGTGCTTGCCAGGGGCTAGACATTCTAGGTGCCAGGAAAAGAGAAAATGAGACCATGAGACCTTTCCTTAGCTAACATCTAAAGCTAACCTGGGTCAGAACTGCTTGTGTCTGCATCATCTTTCCTTTCCTTTTCTGTTCTGTTCTTCTCTCTTCTCTCTCTCTCTCATGAGGGAGAAATTGGGGTCCAGGGGACACTGAGGGCCATAAAGTCAAAGGCATTGAACATTTGAAGTAGAAGCCCCTGAAAAGAAAAGAAAATGTTTCCAGTACACAGAAATGTGTTCCATGAATGTTAATTTATTGAATCTACATATAGTGCTAAGAAGTAGGTAGTATAATTATCAAGGTCCTACAGATGAAGAAAGTGAAGCACAGGGCAGCTAAGTCCCAGGCTGGCTCAGAACTCAAAGATTCCTCTGCCTTAGCACTTCTTCAAGTGCTGGGATTAAAGGTGCTCACCATTATGTCAGACAGGTGAGACTTGAACTTAGCTATTCAGGTTCCCCAGCGCTTTCTTTTAACCTCAAATTACAGTGTATATTTCTTATTATTAATACTAATAAATGTTACTGTTTTCTTTCCTGTAGTTAGTTGTTATTCTTTTGTTAGTGAACATAAAAATAGTCATGAATCTCTGTCTCAATGTAATTTTTCTTATTTTTTTCTTCCCTTTTATGGTCTGAGATCTGGACTCAAACATGGTACTTGATTCTTTCACTTCACTTTCTAGTGCTGTACCAACTGAGCCTTGCCTCCAACTCCTTAATGTAGTTTTTAAAAATTTCTTAATGTCATAAATTTCTTCCTTTCTTTCTTCCTTTCTTTCTTTTTTCCTTTCTTTCTTTCTTTCTTTCTTTCATTTTGGGGTCAGTCGTGGGGCTTGAACTCTGGGCCTGGGCGCTGTCCCTGAGCTCTTCAGCTCAAGGCTAGTGCTCTATCACTTGAGCCACAGCGCCACTTCAGATTTTCTGGTGGTTAATTGGAGATACAAGTCTCACAGACGGTGATCCTCATATCTCAGCCTTCTGAATAGTTAAGATTACAGGCGTAAGCCACCAGTACCCAGCTTCATAAATTTCTTAAGTAAAAAATTTGAGATCATTGTCTTACATTTTATAACATGCTCATATTTATATACAAATTTTGTGTTTATAAGTGCTAATGGCAGAGACTAACTAGCTACACTATCAACTACATTCCATAGTCAGTCACTGCTCCCTCTACTAAGTCCACAAGGAAGTCGTAAATGCCGTCCACGTATGAACTCTGTGTTCAGAAAAGTTGGGACTGTGCAGCTTGGCACATGCTGGGTATGTACAGAGCTAAACTGAGACTCATTGAGGTCTAGGCCAAATCAGCCAGGAGAAAGTTTTTCATTGCTGTCTAGATTTTGTTGCTGGTGAAGAACAAGCTCCCCAGGGTTTCAAAACCAGAACTCATGGGCTGTGTCTCTACAGTTCAACAGAATCTCACTCTCCAGAGGAAGTATGTGTAGCCAGGGAAGGAACCTCTATGTCAAACCAATTGGTGCTCATGAAGAAGCTAGAGTGTTTTAGGATACTTAGGGCTGATGAGGAATTTAAGTCCACCCACATCTGCATGTCGAACATCTGTTTCCAGGCCTAAGAAGTTGGAATACCCCTCTGTACCTATAGGGCTGAACAGAGGGGTTTGCTGTAGGAAGTGATTCTGGGTGTGTGTCCAGTGATTCTAAGATTGGTTCAGTGTTCACGGTGCTAAGTTGACTGTTTTCAATTTGAGTCTGGATATTTGAAGCTGAAAAGAGCTCTTCAATACCAAAATCTCTTCTGGGATTCTGGGCTTGAAGCCTGGGTGTTAGGTCCAGGATTTGGGTCAGGAAAAAAATTGTGGTTATACAGGGTCTGACCATCTTACTTGATAAGATGTTTTCCAGATCACAGGGTGTCTCAATAGTTTATGTTTGGTTATCTGTGTTTTGTTCAGGAAGCATACTATTCTGTGCATTGAGGTTTAATATAGGTTCAGACTTTTCGATATCTTTACTTAAAGTTTTAGGATCATTCTGTAACAAACTAGCACTGTCTGTGCTAATAAACTGTGGCTGATAATGTCCATAGGACCATTGTATTATGTTCATATGATGATATTATTATGGGAAGTTGGGCATCTAGGAGACTTTGCGAACTCCTGGCTTGGATTTCTCCGGAGATCCCCCCAAACTGGACACAAGCATCTATAAAAGCATCAACCTAAGCAACTGTGGATGAAGTTACCCTAGATCTGGGCAAGGGTGACTTGGTGTGAACATTAATGGGAAGGGACATGAGGATCAGATCAGTCTGAGAACAAGATGACACAGAGGAGTCCAGGCCAATACTGAACAGAAAGTCTCATGTCTGGTGAGGCACGGGTCAGATCTGTCTGTACGTGGATTGAAGAAATGCTATTCTTTGACACGTGTCCTCTAGTTTTTGCAAAGGATTCGATAGACTTTTACCCAAGTTCACTTGAACCTGTACTAATTGGCTCAACAGGATTGATGTTTTTTTGCTTTTTCAAAATTTTATTTTATTGTAAAGATGCTGTACAGAGGAGTTACAGTTACATGAATAAGGCAATGAGTACATTTCTTGGGGAGCATTGTTACCCCCTCCCTTATTGTTCTCCCATTATCCCAGCCCTCCCCCACCTTCCTCACTCCTCCCCCACCCTTTGAAGTTTTAAAGTTAAGAGGTAGGTTTTCCTTCATAAAGCAAGCCTCTAGATCCAGGCTAAAGATTATGGTTCCTATGGACAAAGGTTCTAAATGCACAGCACCTGGCTGGAGCATCGGTGCATACTTGGCTGTGGGCACTAAGACAGGCGTCAAAGGAAATGGCATGGTCAGACATTTAACCAGAGTCACTTTGGGCTTCAGTAAAAGCAACTTCTGAAGATCTCTCAGAGGTGCTGTGACACTCTGCCTCCTGGCTACCAGTCTTTCTTTTTGTTTCTTTTTTTTTTTTAAGTTTTGAGTTCTTGAGTGTTGGTTAAGAAATTGTTTATGTTATACTTGTTTAATGATCAATGTTCTTATTGGGCATTTCTGGCTTGGTAGGTAGTTTTCCTCTCTCTCTTTCCCTCCCTCCCTCCCTCCCTCCCTTCCTTCCTCCCTCCCTTCTTTCTTCCCTCCCTCCATCCATCCCTTCCTCCCTCCCTTTCTTTCTTTCCTTTCTTCCTTTCTTCCTTCCTTCCTTCCTTCCTCCCTCCCTCCCTTCCTTCCTTCCTTCCTTCTTCCATTCCTTCCTCCCTCCCTCTCTATCTCCCTCCCTTTCTTTCTTTCCTTTCTTCCTTTCTTCCTTCCTTCCTTCCTTCCTTCCTTCCTTCCTTCTTTCTTTCCCTCCCTCCCTCCCTCCCTCCCTTCCTCCCTCCCTCCCTCCAGGTGGATACCTGTCCTCTGTAGTGATGGTGGCCATTTGGGTAGAGATGAGCCAATGCTGTTCAGCTGGCCCAGGGGCAGCCACGCACACACTGGCAGGTTTTCCCACAATCCTCTGCATGTCTCTTCAAGTCCCACTCAGTGTATAGGAATTGTCCCACTTATGCTTCTTCTATGCACGCCATTTCCATAAAGTGCTGTTTTACAAGAGAAAAATGAGAAAATGGCTGGTTGGGGGCTCCAAGACAGTGGAATTTCGATATGGTTTTCAAATCTTTTCTTCCTGTTCAATTTACTGTGCCATCCTGCAGTTGGTGGCTCGTGATCAGGTGCCTGTGGGAATGCTGGGCTTTTGGCAGGATCTTGCCACCATAGATCTTAGGCAGCTGGCCCTCTCAGGCAGGGACTTTGGGTTCCTCAAGAGCCCAAGGCACTGGGGCTGGCTGAGGAGCCCACTGCTGAGTTTGAAACTGGTATGGCTTCTGCATAGCTGTCAGCCCTCTGGTAAACATTATACTACAAGGTCTCCACCAGTATACTGCTGTGAATGAGTATTACTTTTTTTTTTTTTTTTTTTGCCAGTTCTGGGGCTTGAAGTCAGGGCTTGGGCACCATCCCTGAGATTCTTTTTTGCACAAGTCTGGCACTCTGACATGTAAACCACAGCACTATTTCTAGCTTTTTCTATGTATATGGTATTGAAGAATAAAACCCAGGGCTTCATGCATGCCAGGCAAGCACTCTACCACTAAGCCACCTTCCCAGCCAAGTATTACTTTTTAATTTTGCTGGTTGTGGGCCTTGAACTCAGGGCTTGAGTGCTGTCCTTGAGTTCTTTTGCTCAAGGTCAGCACTCTACCACTCTGAGCCACAGCTCCACTTCTGATTTTCCAGTGGTTAATTGGGGACTTTCCTACCTGGGCTGTCTTTGAGCCGTGATCCTCAGATCTCAGCCTCCTGAGTAGCTAGGATTATAGGTGTGAGCTACGGTACCCTGTATGACTATTAATTTTTTTTAAAACCTGAAGTTCTAAGTTATACCAAACAAAAAAATTATTGATCAGACACAAAAGTTTACCTTTTTATTATGTACCCAAATTATTTACACGAAGAAATGAAATATAGTATCTTAGCTTAAATAGCCCATGGAAATGTATGGTAGAGGCAGTTAACATCCCACAAAATATCCTCTCTACCTATTACCAGGCAGTTGTAACTAGGAAGCAACTGCTTAGCCAAGGACTGGGCATCCCAGAATGCCTTGCAGCTAGGTATGCAAACCATGGCTTTAAAGAAATGGCTCAGATGGATACAGATGGCATCAATGGCCTGGGGATAGCAAAGTAACAGAAAATTGGGTCCCTGAACATCTGGATGGAGGACAGCCACCTTGACAACTTC
Source organism: Dipodomys ordii (assembly GCF_000151885.1). Classification (NCBI taxonomy): domain Eukaryota; kingdom Metazoa; phylum Chordata; class Mammalia; order Rodentia; family Heteromyidae; genus Dipodomys; species Dipodomys ordii. The sequence continues at coordinate 405,220 of NW_012267257.1, forward strand.
AGCTTTTATTGTTTTGACCGTTATATGTTTAGATTTACTTGGCATGACTGTTTACCATAAGTAATTCAATATAATTTTCTTTATTCTCTGATACTGTGAGACTTCAAGCTTTGTATGACAGACACAGAGACAAGAGGACTTTGGTGTCCACTAGGACTGTGTTTGAATCTCAGCTCTTTCACAACTAGCTGTGTGACCTTTGGCAAGCCATATGCCTTTAGTCATTATTAATATTGGGAGGTAATAGTCACTGTTATAACCTCATACTTTCCTCTTACCCTTACCATGACTTTGCTGCATACAAACCAGATTTCCATGGTGGTATCTATATCTCTGTGGCCTGTGAAGCTGGCTTTGCTGACTGTATGACAGACCAGTGTTAGAAGACACGGAGACACAGTGGTACACTGCAGATGTCTGTTCCAACTTATGAGAACTTAGAGTACTTACTTTTCCCAAACTCCAAGTTCAGTGATGTCACTCTAGTAGCTTGAAATTAGCAGTGAGAATATTTATACCTCAGAAATTGGCAAATACACCGGGAATCAGACCATTTCCACTCTCTCCCAGAATTGGTTGTTAAACATTGACCAACATAATATATACTAGCTGGATCAACCGTTGGGTGTGTTGTTCAATGGTTTCCAGATTTTTTTTCTAGCAGGATTAAGCTCCAAAGGATTAAGGCTTGACTGGCTGTCTTTCCCATCTCCATTCCTGTCAGAGTTTCTCTCACCTCCTAAATCCTGGAATACTATTTCAAATTCTGCATTTAGGGGAACTCAAAGTAGGAGAGGAGACAGCAATAAATAAAGTTGAAACTGTCAGAAGTCATAGGGCTGTGATGTAGCTCAGTGGCAAAGCGCTTGCCGAGCAAGTTCAACATCCTGGGTTTGATCCCCAGTAAGAAAAGACAAAAAAAAATACAGTTAAAAAAACCCTAAAAATAAAAAAACCCAAACAAAAAAGTCATAAACACGTAGTAGGTACTCTACAAATGCTAGATCTTTACTATGCTGAAATATGCATATATATGTATATATATAACTCAAATATAACAGCAGTCATTATAGAACAATTAGCCATAGTAGGAATTAAAATTAAAATTGTGCATTTAAAATTCAATTGTCCTAAGCATATGAATCATCTTGAAGGACATTTATTTTTCACTATTTTAATTAGCTTTATCATAAATAAAAACTATCTTATATATATACATTTTAGAAAAATAAATGCAAATAGATAAAGTGAGCTCTGGTACATAGTTTTATGAGACATATCTTCAGGATCTCTTTGCGGGGAAATAAAAATGAAATGTTTTGAAGTCTTTGACATGTTTTGTTAATTGGTCTTGATTTTACATGATCAACTCTTGGTTTTGTATGGCCATTTCATTTAGATACTTGCATTGACCTCATATTTAATGTTATCTCTGAACAGTGACCCATACCAGCATCCTGATATTCTAGAAATACATGACAGGTTTGGACTCTAGAAAGTTCCCTCAGAAGCTCACCATTACAGAGTTATTTACATAGATAGAACCTCAATGGCTATATTTTCTAGTGAAATTGTAAGAATTCTTATATTTCACTGGTAAATGAAGTGTGCTATAGTTTCTAAGGCCGATGTATTAAAGGCTTTTTCCCACTCTTTCCAGTGGGAGGTAGAGCTACTGGAAAGAAGTTAGGTCACTGAGGTCATGCCCTTGAAAGGGATATTGGGACTCTAGCCATTCCCTTTACTTAACTTCCCTGACGCCATAAGGTGAACAGGCTTCCTCCATCAGGAACCCATGCCATTTTGATTCTTTCAGGGATTTTGTCACCACAATAGAAAGATGATTGTCCCAAAGTCTTATGGGCACCAGTTCTTCTGGAAGAAGAGAAGGGTCAGCTTCTGTGACTGCTTGGCTGGCCCCTTTTGGTGGCCACAGACTCCTGGGCATTGGAGCCGCTTTTCAGAGTGGTCCTTTTCAAACTCATCTGGGTTTGGGTCCTTCACTTGCATCTCTTCCCTTGTTTTCTGTTATTGTTTTTTTTTTTTTGACCTGAAAGGAGGAATCTCAATATGCCATACATGTTCACATTAATGTAATCAAGAATGATAGTAATGTTAATCGAGCTAATTAACTGTCAAGAGGCCATTCTTGGTGATAGAGGATGGCATAAAATAACTGCTGGATTCCCAGTGAAAGTCCACAGCTATCCTTCCTTGGACAAGTAGCTATTAGATTTGCTGCCTCTCTTCCAAATATACACCAGGAACCGGGGCTGCTCAGGGAATTTATTCATATCTCAAAGAAGGTTTTTGTCATTAAAAAATGCTACTGTAGTATTTAATCCTCCTTTTAGTCTTGCTTGCTTCTGTGCTTTGCCAAAACCAAGTAGATTATTTTGAAAGGAGGAATGCTACTAGATGATCCAGAGAACAAGATAATAAATTGACTATAATTATTGGGGGAAAGATAAACATTAGGAGCAAAAAAAAATTAGGATGAACAATTTAAGAATTAATTCAACTAACATTTGCTAAAGACTTTGTTCAGTGTTTGATTTCAGACTGTCAGCCCATTTAATTCTTCCTTAACTCCTCATCACATTAGAACTGTTTATGGCCATTTACAAACTTAGAACTGGAAGCTCAGAGGGATTGCTTTATCTCTTTTTTTTTTTTCACGTAAGGGGTAGGTTTGTTCAGTAGACCTGCTGGGACCAGGCAAGGTTGGCACTCCACGCGGCTGGGAAAGGCCTAGGAAGGATGGCTTTATCTCTTATTGCACATCGCTTTACTGGTAAATTGGCAGGATAGGCTTATAACTCTAAATTCAATGTTCTTTCAACTATATAGCTTCCAGGAAGAACAAATGTGTTCTTCACCTAACAATCAGATATCTCTTAATCAGTCAACTAATAGTTATCAATATTAGGTACTGGTATATTGGTATACTGCTTATTAGTCCTAGAAGCTACAGCTTTTGAGTAAGGACAGTGTAGTACTCACTTTCCTATTTTGAACACAACACATTTCTCAGCAGTTTGCTGGGGTTGGATGTTTAGTTGGTGTTAAAGGTAACAGAATCATTTTGAATGATGCTGAGTAACTCAAACAGGGTCTCTGTCTGTCATCTTCCTCACCAACACTATGATGTAATGAGAAGCTGGTGTTTCAGTATGGTCTGTCCCCATTTCATTAGCAGTACCCATATGTATAATAGGCACATGTCATACTTCTACTTTTATATTTTCCCAGCTTTATCCACTGAGTACTTCCGCCATCTTTTTAGTAAGTACAGTCCAAACTTCAGTCCTTTTCTCTCCTGAAGGAACTTGCATGCATAGGGAAAACAAAAATCGAATAAACATGCCAAGAAAACCACTTTGCTTTAAAAAGCAAGCCGAAGGAATGTTAATCAAACTCCCTCCCTATATTAAATGCTGGGCTGACTCTAATTTGGAAAGTTCCAGTTGCAATCCAGATATAATCTCAGAAGTTGCACATACCTGAAAAAGGCAGCAGTTTTACTTATTCTCCAGCTCAGATGCTCATATTTGTTATTAGCATTCAGTTGGGCTGATAACAAGTCCATTGGAGAGGGTCAACTGGAGGTGGCCTCTCCAATCTCCTCATCAGTGAGCAAGTTGAAATGGCAGATGACAATCTCATTGTTCTACAAAGCTTAGCTTTAAAGAAGTTCATAGGTGAAGTAGTTTCTCCTTCCTAATATGCTTCTCTTTCCCAAGTAATTAAAGTATAATTGAACTCAAAAATTCAAAAGCTGCCTAGGCCTAGAGTTCAAGCCCCATGACCGACTAAAAAAAAGTATTTGGGCTGGGAAGGTGGCTTAGTAGTAGAGTGCTTACCTTGAATGCATGAGGCCCTGGGTTCGATTCCTTAGCACCACATAAGCAGAAAAAGCCAAAAGTGGCACTGTGGCTCAAGTGGTACAGTGAAGAGCTGAGGGACTGTGCCCAGGCCAGGCCCTGAGTTCAGGCCTCACAACTGACAATAAATAAATAAAGCTGAGTAGCCCTCAATGTTTCATAACTGAAGTCTGATCAGTTTCCAGTTTGTTTAAATGCATGGCAAAATGATACTTCACACAACAGCAATTGGCATAGGTTTTTTTTTTTTTAATTTGTTACAACCCTCCCCAATACATACATCACTGAATTTGAGAAAACATTCTAAAATAGTAGCTTTGGTCAAATAATCTGAAAATCCAGTCAGTAAACCCACATCCATTTTTTTTTCTTTTTTGAAATGATGAATCAGCTTTGTTGAACTTGAAACCCCAGAAGAACCTGTGGGCAATTTTGTCTTTTTCTCTAGGAACTGAGGGGTTAGGGGTGGGACAGACATGTAGAGATAGAACAGCAGTGAAACTTCCATCACATCCATATCTTCTTACTGGCTATATTATATCCCCTTAAGAAACCTCAAATATTGCTCATTTCATTCTAGGACTGGGGAAGAAGTGAAAAGCCTAAGATGGCCTACGATTGATAAATGGATTTCTTTCCTGAGAATGAATAATTCAGGATTCAATTCAACTAACATTTGTTAAGGGCCTTTTATCAGACTTGGAAATGGAGGCTTAGAGAGATTGTTTTAAATCACTTAGCTTCTTTCAAATCACTTAGCTGGAAAGTTGGCAATTGCAGCTCTTAAAGGTAACAGAAAGCAGAGCTTAGCAGTGGCAAGTGAAATAGGTAGGTTTGGAAGAAAAAGAGGGAGAAACGATTGGAGAAGCAGCTTACAATCAAGGCATATCCCTCTCAACGTTGTTTCCCAGCACCCCTCCAGGCCATGTGGCCTGTCTAGTATTTTGGAGCTTGTGAGCTCCTCACAGCTACCCTAGGATTGGGCAGCCCTTCTCACTGCAGTAGATAATTGTGTCCCCCATTTCTGGTTGGAATTTTAACCATTATTTCCTCCAAAATGCTGTCCAATATGTTTTTTTAAAGCCATATAGGTATATTAGCCTTCTACTACTTTCTCTTAGATTTCCCTTTTTAAGATGCATTCTTTGTCATTTTAATTGATACATGACTGTACATATTTGTGGAGTTACAGTGCAATATTTCAATACATGTTTACAGTGTGTAACAATCTGATCAGGGAATTAACAAATTCATCTGTTACAGGGTTTTCTAGGAAATGGTATTATTGGAGTGTAATCAATATTTTAAAAGAAATTCAGTAGTTAATATCAGAATGCAGTACCTGAAGTAGAGACAGTGTGAATCGTGTGTGTGTGTGTGTGTGTGTGTATGTGTGTGTGTGTGTGTGTGTGTGTGTGTGTGTACATATATATACAGGCTATCTGGTGTTTTATTTCTTAGGCTGAAGTGAAAAAGGGATTTAACAACTGTGAGTTGAGGACTGTGGAACAGGACCAGCATTTATGCATTCCAATTCTACAATGCAACAAACAATTCATTGACAGTGAATTTACTACATGAAATTTCACCAAAAATCAATTCCATGAACCATCCATTTACTGAGTTATTAATTTACCACATTGCTGGGCACTTTTCCCACATTTTAGTTTCCTTGGAGCTTTGCTAGAGTTCTGTAGTTAGAGACTTGTTAAACCTGAGTGACCAGCAATTATGGCTATCAGTCTCATCAGTTTTACCTCTGTCCATTTCAGCTTTGGCCATATGGATGTCTCTTGACAGAGCTGTGGGTGAGTTTTGTAATAATCTTAAAAGGTTATCATTTGGCAAACTGAGCTATTTCTATTTGTAATAGAATCTTTCTTCTCTAATCCCATCCACATTTTCTCTGAACAACCCTACAATATGACATACTATGCTGTTCTCTAATGGCCAATTGCTCATAATAATATCATGCATGTTTGAATGGTCATATTATATATCTCACATATACATCTCATGCATGTATATATATCTCATATATATGATATATATCATATATATGAGTATAAACTTTAGAGTCAGATTGTTTGGGTTTCAACCTTGACTCTGCAGCTTTCTTGGCTGTTCAAGCTTGTACAAATTACTTAATCTGTATGTACATTGGTTCCCTCATCTATATAATATGGAGGTGGAGGATTATAATAATACCTACCTTATGGAGTAAGTGTGAGAAGTGGATGAATTCTAATATGTAAACACTTAATTCTTGGTAAAACAAAAGTATGACAAAAGTATCAGACATAATTTTTAAAAATTATTTATGGGTCATGGGGCTTGAACTCTGGGCTTGGGCACTGTCTCTGCATTGTTCAGCTCAAGGTGGGCACTCTACTGCTTGAGCCACAGCACCACTTCTGGTTTTCTAGTGGTTTATTGGAGATAAGAGTCTCACAAACTTTCCTGCCCAGGCTGGCTTTGAATCATGATCTTCAGATTTCATCCTCCTGAGTAGCTAGGATTATAGGCACGAGCCACTGGTGCCCAGTGACATGATGGTCCTTTATAGAATAAGATGCATTAAATATCTATAAAGAAACTTTAGAAATGATCTATTTGGGGATGAGATGGGAGTGTAGTTTAAGTGGTAAAATGCTTGAGAAGCAGACATGAATCCTGGAGTTCAATCCTCAGAACTTATTACAGTTTCCCTCTTTCCTTCCTTCCTACCTTCCCTCCTTCCTTGTTTTTTTTTTTATTTTTAATTTTTTTTGGGGGTCCAGTCATGGGACCTGAACTCTGGGCCTGGGCGCTGTCCCTCAGCTCTTCAGCTCAAGGCTAGCACTCTACCACTTGAGCCACAGTGCCACTTCCGGCTTTTTTTTTCTGCTTATGTGGTACTGAGGAATCGAGCCCAGGGCCTCATGCATGCAAGGCAAGCGCTCTACCACTGAGCCACCTTCCTAGTCCCTTCCTTGTTTTTTTTTTTTTTTTAAAAATAGATTTAGGTTTCTTTTTACTCATTAGCTATCAACTTTAAAGCCTACTTTTTCTACAGAGAGGGTTATCAATTAATCATGGATTGTTTATAGAGAACCAGCTGCATCTCTCCCTTGGCTACATAGAACGAAGGGCACACTCAAAAGTGATATTAAACAAAGCTTGTAATGGAGTTAAAATAATGCTGCAGACATGGAACAACTCATGAAAATAATAGCCTTGTCCAAATAATGTTCTACAGTTAGATGATTAGAAAAGAGCACAGTATACAACTGTGCTAATTGTATGAAGTGAGTGATATGGAAGATATAATTCTATTTTATTTTATTTTTCAGTGAATGCCCTGTGTTTTCAGGAAGTGGTCTGCAATCTCTCCTCCATATTCAGGCATTGAACATTTTCCATATTGCTAAGAATCTTTTCAATTCTCTTCAATTTCCCTTCTTCCTTCCTCATATATCCACTTTCCATCCTTTCCTGCAGATTTCAGGGTTTTTTTTTCTAATTTATGTACCTGTTCCATTCTCTCTTCCTCTCCTTAAAAAAAGGAAGTAACTTTTACCAATAAAAATAGTTTCATCATAGGTCTCATGGTTTCCCTTATTTGCAATATCTAGTATAGGTATGAGTCAAGCAGAAAGGGTCAGATAAGGTGATGTTAGGAAAATGAACCCTAAGATATGTATTTAAATGTTTTTTTTTCTTTCATGCATTTGTTTCTAACGCATTTATAAGATTATTTCTTTGTTGCTTTGTATGTCCCTCCCCCACAGTATAACCCCTGCTTTCACTGAACTTGATGTCCGTATAATTTGTGGAGGGGAAGGGAAAAACAAGTCGTTTAAATAAGGATACAGGTAGACCCGTTGCAACAATGAGAAGTTACAAGTTGTCATGTGGAAAACGAACTTTACAACTTTGGTGGGGGGGGGATTAGGTGGGGGGGGGAAGCTGGGAAGGGATGGGAAGGGTAAACAAGGGAGGAGGCTACAATGCTTGATAAGAAATGTACTCATTATCTTGCCCATGTAATTGTAACCCCTCTGTACAGTATTTTCACAATAAAAATATTTAAAAAATAGTTTCAGGACTCAACCTAGATTTGTTATGGAAAATAATGTACTTTTCTACTTCGGCACACATTCTTCTCTCCTCAAAGGTAACCACTAATAGGTTGTTTAGCTGTGTATTTTAGTGTTTAGCTTCATGTGTTTATAGAACATGCTGTGTTGCTACTTCTTGATTGTTTCATGCTAGGCATACTCTACGATCTTTTCTCTATAGCAGGAGAGAATTTAGTCCCTTTTCCTTGCTTAATCTTCACCAAAAATTCCCCCATCTGTTTCCAGAGTTAGGTGTAATTTACTTCATGTAAGAATTCAGTGTTGCCATGATTATGGGCCCCATTCATTGATAATCCAGGTTTCCCTGGAGTTAGTGTTAGCTGTTGTTACTGTTTATTTTCATGTTTCTAAATGTTTCAGTGTAGTTCTCCTACTTTGGGGCAGTGATTGGTTCACCTTTTAGAAGCTCGGGATTTATTCTTAATCCCTATGAAATACTAGAGTTTTGTTCCCAGCTGTATGTTTTGATCACATACAGGTGTATGTATTGATCACAACTACCCTTGTATTATGACAATGCCTTTCTACTATTAATATCTAAGGCCTAGCACACTTCCAAAGGCTCAGGTAAGGCAGCAACTTCAGCTGTCCATTTGCATACTCAGAATTCCCAGATTATTGGTGTCTGCAAATGTCCTTTTTCCATAGATGAAGCTCATGGAATACTTTGTAATTTAGGTTTAATAGTGAACTGCTATCATATTTTGCTACTTTTGTTAGCAACAACTTTAGTTAATTGGATTTCTGTAACTGTAACAAAGCACCTAAACTAATTAACTTATAAAAAGCAAAGGTTAGTTTTGGGGAATCCATTGATTTTAGGCTTTGGGAAGGGTGCCACATGGCAATGGTAGGCAGTGTACGGGGGAGCTGGTTGCTTTTTCCATGTCCAGAGGCAAAGGAGGAAGAGGAAAGAGCTAGGGTCCCATCATCCTCCTGGAAGGCACACCCACAATGTCTTAAGGATGTCCCACTAGGCTCCTAAAAGTCACACCACAGACCAGTAGTACCTTCTTGGAGTCTCAGCCTTTACCCCAAGGGTCCTTGGGATTCAGCCAGCACCCAAAATGTAATGAACTGATTGTGGTTAGCGTCTCTTAAACTGTGCAAAGCAAAGTCGTTATTTGAACATAAGTAATGTTTTATTTGAACCATGATTTTAAGAAGTCTCAATCTATTAAAAAATAGTTAAAAATTAGTAAGTGAAAATCGTCTGAAAATGAGCACATGAAGAAAAAAGAAACATGAAAAACACACTAGTTTCACTAACATCAGAGATATACGTGTTAAAGCAATGATATATCTCTTTTCACCTATAAAAATGGTAAAGATAAAAAGAAAGCACTCAGTACAGCTCAGGATGTTTCCACTTTCATCCATGCTTGGAAGAAGGAGTGAACTGGGAATGCATGTCAGTATGTTATATCCCCTAATCCACTAATACCATTGGCATGTGTCAGTCTCCTCAGAAAACAGCCCTGATATGACCAAAGATTGATAGAATCTTGATCAATAATATTTCAATATGAAAACATTTAAAATGATAGGTCCAGCCATTGGGGATGCTAAAATAACACACTTTTTATTCTGATGAATTTTTTTTTGCTATGTCTAAAAACACAGATATATATATATATATATATATATATATATATATATATATATATGTATGATAGTTTAAAAATTTGAAAAATGATTCACATTCTCCTACTGGGAAAACCCCCCAGCATGAATGATTTGCTGTCAGGATTTTTTCCTATAGTCATAGTTGGTGTCAAGGGTAGGCGTCCCTGGGCCACTAGTGTTAGGTTGGTGGCATGGCTAGCACAGTGGCACCAGGGGATGGGTGCTAAAGACAGAAAGTACTGATTAAAAAAATAACCCAAGATCTAGAGATGGATCAATTTTTTGTTTGAATCAAAATGTGCACTTGGAGGGATCAAAACTGTTGTAAGGTGAGAAATCAAAGAAGCCACATTCTGAGAGGTGGAATCTTAGAGTCTTCATTAGAGCGCTGGAAGTCTCCAGGCAGCCAACTGTTACAAAGGCCTGCAGCCTGCTAATATACTTAACCTAGTTAGGAAACAGGCCAGAGAGGAAAGAAAGACAAAAACAATACCAACAAACCAATTCAGTTCCAATGGAGAGAAGAATTGGGATGTCATGGTGACCGGAGAACAGCCAGGAAACAGGACACAAACATGGAGACATATGGGCTTCACCATGAAGACAAGATGCCAGACCCTACCATATGCTATGTGGCCAATATGGTGCCGGCCAGACCCGGTCTCTCTACTTAAAAACCAAGTTTACATTTTGTGAATTAGGAAAGGAGTTGTATGTAGAAACTTCTGTGAAAAAAAGCAAAACAGATGTAATATTCAAATATATATATATATATTATATATGTGTGTTTGTGTATCTAGTAATATCATTTGCTAATCATACATGCATGTACCTGTACAATTATGATTTGTGCTTGTCTCAGTGTGCCATGTTTTAGGTAGGTACAATGTAAAAATATTCCCCCAAAACCCTGTTATTAAGGCATTCACACAGTTTCAGTTTGAGCAATCCATCTGGAATTATCAGTGATAGAGTAATTGTCCTAAAGGTCTCAAGGGTTTAATAAAACAACAAGAAGAGAATTGGTCTAAGAAAAGACTCAGAGGAAGGAGGAAGAACTGCTACCAGAACAGAAAGGCCTTTGTTCACTGGTATTGCTTCAGTTACCTCCACAAGAAGGGAAAGACAGTTTTTAGTAGAATTACAACTAAGAAGTTGGGCACCGGTGGCTCACGCCTGTAATCCTAGCTACTCAGGAGGCTGAGATCTGAGGATCACAGTTCAAAGCTAGTCCATGCAGGAAACTCCCTGAGACTCTCATCTCCTATCAACCACTAGAAAATCGGAAGTGGTGCTGTGGCTCAAGTGGTAGAGAGCTTGCCTTGAGCTGAAGAGTGCAGGGATAGAGCCCAGGCCCAGAGTTCAAGCCCTATGGCCGACCAAAAACGAAACAAAACAAAACACAAAAAAACTGACTTTTTTTTGGAATCAACTATGAAAGGGGCAGGGATTAAAGGGCATGAATTAAAAATAATGAACATGCTGTAAATAAAAAAAATTGCATCAAATAATTTTGAAAACAGAGCCAAGTTGGAAAACTAATACTTCCTGGTTTCAAATCTTATTACAAAGCAACAGTAATCAAGAGAGAGTTGTATTGGCCCCCGGATAGATGTATAGATTAATGTGATGAATTAAGAATCCAGAAATGAATCTTCACATTTAGAACCAGTTGACCCTAACAAGAGTGCTAGGAAAATTCAGTGAGGAATGACAGGTATCTTTTTATAAATTGCTCTGGGACAAATTGATATCTGCATGCAGAAGAAGGAAGCTGGATCCTCCTCTGTAAATATTCAAAACTTAACTTCAAATGGATCAAAGGCCCAAGTATAAGAGCTAAACCTATAAAACTCTTAGAAGAAAACATAGAAACATTTCTTGATATTGGATTTTGTCATGCATTCTTGGATATGACACCCAAAACACAGGAAACAAAAGAAAAACATTGACAAATGGTACTACATTAAAATTAAAACTCTGTATTTCAAAGGACAATACCAAGAAATTGATGACAATCCTGATAAAGAACTTGTATCTAGAATATATAAAGAATCTGCCAAGTACCAGAGGTTCATGGCTATAGTCCTGGTTACACAAGAGGCTAAGGTCTGAGGGTCCTGGTTCAAAGCCAGCCCAAGCAGGAAAGTCCATGAGACTCTTATCTCCAATTAACCACCAAAAAGCAGAAAGTGAAGCTATGGCTCAATTGGTAGAGCACTAACCTTGAGCAAAAATGCTCAGGGACAGTGCCTAGGCTCTGAGTTCAAGCCCTAGGTTACACATACACACAAAAGCAAAACAAAGCAAAATAAAATATTATAACTCAATAACACAAAGATAAAAACTCAATTTAAAAATGAGCAAAAGATTAAAATAGACATGACTTTTCCCATGGTAATTAGTGGTATTAATTGATGGGGAAATGCAATGAAATATCACTTTATATCCACTATGATAGTTTTAATTAAAAAAAAAACAAGTAATAACAAGCTATTGATAATATAACAGAGAAATTGCTAGTGGGAAATATAAGTCATGCACCCAAAAAATAATGTGTAAAAAGACTCAGAAATTCCAGGTCTAGGCATATAATCAAAAGAAATGAAAACAGAAGTCCACACAAAACGTGTACATGAATATTCATAGCAGAATTACTCACAATAGTCTAAAGGTGGAAACAATGCAAATGCAAACAGAGGGATGAATGGTTAAAGCAAAATTTGGCAACTCCATATAATAAAATGTCATCCAAACAAAAAAGGAATAAAGTATTGATTGATATTAGTTAATAATGGGGTTGAACCTTAAAAGTATTATTCATGTGAACAAAGCCAGACACAAAAGGGTACATGTTGTATGACTCCATTTATGTGAAACATGTAGAATCAGCAAGCCCATAGTCAGAATGCAGATTAGTAATTGCCAGAGTTTTGGTGGGGGGGGGGAGGGAAGGGGACCAACTCAGTGGGTACAGGATTTCTTTTTGGAACAATGTAGATGTAAAATGTTGCAATAACTGCACAATTCAGTATATACTAGAAGAGCATTAAGATGGAGAATTGTTTGGTTATGTGATTATTAGTTAATGAATGACACACGGTAATATGCATTTTGGAAGAGCATATGGAAACACCACCAGACACAGTAAACATGAAAGAAAGGGAAAGGGAAAGAGAAGGGATATGAGTACAGGGGTAAAGGGGAGTAAGTAATTTAAAAAATAAAACCCAAAGCAAGAGGGGTATTGCACTGTGTAAAGATAGTGTGTCCTGAAAGCTGGTCATGTTTCAAATATCCAAGGAAGTCAGTCAAGTCCTGTATCAAAGCCCCCAAGCAATTGACAGCCACGCCTGTCTGCGTTTGAGTATTGCATTCTATAGCAGTTCCTGGGGAGAAACTAAGGTCTTCTTTTCTTTCACATAGACTGCTAGTCCATTTCTACACAAAAAGAGGGCACAGAAAATCCCTTAGGCTCTCTCTTCTGCTCTGTAACCAATTAGAAAGGTTTTGTTTATACATTTTTGGTTTGTTTAACAGTAGCTTCTATTTCTCCATCACTTTAGAGGTACTGTGTATTATGACACCAGAAAAGTTTCAAAGTTTGAAACAATACTTATAGATGTATAAGAAAATGAAAATTGAGCTGATGATTTTACTTGGAACCAAAGTTTAGAATGAAGAATAAATTAGTTAAAAAATGTTTAATCATATAAAATTACAAAAAAAAACAGTAGCAGAGAGTTGGGTATTTGAAACAAGTTTTAATTGAATAGTGCTAATATTTTATCACTTTTTCTTCAGACTTTTTTTTTTTTTGAGCCAAGGTCTCTCTTTGAAGCCCAGCATAGTTCAGAGCTTGTAATCCTCCTGCCTCAGCCTCCTAGAGTCCTGGGATTACAGGAATGTGTCATCACTTTTTTTGTTTTTTCTCTCAATATTGTATTTTGGACTCAGGGCCTTGAGCTTACTAAGCAAGTCCTCCATCGATTGAACAATGCCCCCAGACAAACCTTATTTTTTTAAATTAAGAAATAAAAACCTGGTGCTGGTGTAATCCTTGGTATTCAGGAGGCTGAGATCTGAGGATCATGGTTCAAAGCCAGGTTGGGCAGGAAAGCCCGTGAGATTCTTATCTCTAATAAAACACCAGAAAACCAGAAGTAGTGCTGTGGCTCAAGTGGTAGAACGCTAGCCTTGAGCTGAAGAACTCAGCACCGAAGCCCAGGTTCAAGCCCCATGGCCAACCAACCAATAAATAAATAATAAAATTTAACCAATATAAAGTTCTTTCCTTCCTTTTTGGATTATCTGCCTGATACCCAAATATTCTTACCATCTTAGATTGCCATTTGTCCTCGCCACATTTTAGCAGCAACTACATGTTTTTGTTTTCATAAACAAAATATAATACTGTTTTATGGTTTGCACGTCTTTCTTGAAACACTGATTTTGTAATTTAATTATATTGATGCAAATAGAACCGTCTTATATGTTTTAAGATGTAGTGCTTTATTGTAAAATATATATTTATCCATTGACCTGACAATGAACATTTAGATAACTTTGAATTTTTCCCTAACACAAAGGATTTTACTGGGAATCTCTTTGTGTAGGTTTTCTATGAAGATGTGAAAGATGGCCATTTCCTAGAACTGCAATTGCTAGTTTGTAGGGTACGTACATCTCAACTTACCAGTTTTTGCCACATTTAACATTTAACACCCAGAAGGCTTAGTTCAGAATTAACCTTCAATGGCTTGTGCTATTAGACTTTCAGTTTTGGTAAATAATCTCCTCCTCCTCCCTCTCTTCCTCCTCCTCCCTTTCCTCCTCTTTGTCCTCCTCCTTCTTATCCTTCTCCTCTTCCTCTTCCTCCACCACCTCATCTTCTTCCCCTCTCCTCCTTTTCCTTTTCAATTTCCTCTTCCTTCTCTCCCTCCCCTCCCCTTATACTGTTCTTCTCCCTTCCTCTTCCCCCCCCCCCCCGTCTTCTTCCTTCTCCCTCTTCTTTTTGGTCTTACTGAGGATTAAACTCAGTGTCTCAAAGGTTTGCTAGTCCTACTTCTAGCCTGGCCAATCTCTTCAGTATAAAATAGTATTTCATAGCTGGGTGCCGAAGGCTCAGGCCTGTAATCCTAACTACTCAGGAGGTTGAGATCTGAGGATCTCGGTTCAAAGCCAGCCCAGGAAAATCTGTGAGACTTTTATCTACAATAAACCACTCAGAAAACAGAAAGTGGCGCAGAGGTTCAAGGGGTAGAGCACTTGCCTTGAGCTGAAGAGCTGAGGGACAGCACCCAGGCCAGAGTTCAAGACCCATGACCGACAAATAAATAAAAATTAAAGAAAGTATTTCATGAGATTCTTAGCTGAGTCCTTTTGGAAGCTGATGAGAAAGGGAATTTAAACATTTGTAAAATCACTTGTAAAATCTGATCACTTGTATCTAAATTACCTGTGCTTATTCTTTCCCTATTTGAAAAAAAATGGGTACGTAGCCTAAAGTGTACAATTTTGAGAAATTTATACTAAATTGACTGAGAACTTGCCATGGTTGGTATCTTCTCCATGTGCATTGTCATATTAATTTCATTTGTTTTATCTCTTGTTACCTATGCATCTAACTTTAAATGAGGTCATTTAAAAAAAGTTTTAAGGTCTTACTTGTCATATTTTAATGCACATCTTTAATTAGCATAGATTTAAACCTATCATGTTGGAAGGTGAAACCTACTTAATTGTTCCTACTTTATTGCACATGGACAACTAATTAGAATAGTATATTATTTCTTTTCTCCTGATTTGTGAAGCTTGTTCTGTCCTATACTTGGAGTTCTTATAAGTCCCCGATCTATTTTTAGACTTGTTAATTTCTCCCCTAATTTATCTTAGTAACCTTTCTCTTTTTCACATCTTGCCTTTTCTTCTTCTATGTGTGTATTTTAGTAACCACTATTAAGTTCACTGGAAGTAACTGAGATTTAAGTAGAATTTGTATTGAAATTATGGATGAATTGAGGGATAACTGGCCTCTTTATTTCACTGGATCTTTCCAACACAAGGTGTTATACCTTTAATGTGCCTCACTCTTCTCACATGTAAAATGAAGACTAATGACAGCACAATAGTATTTTTGTCAGAGTTTTATTGGGGATTAAGAGTATATTTAGACTAGTATATTTAGAATAGTGCTGGGAAATAATAAGCATTGAGAATTATTGGCTATGTCTTGTTGGGATTTTAGGAGCATATTAAATAACCCCCTTTCCCTCCCTAATTGCTATACAGGAGATGGATAAGCGTGAAGGAATTATCACTTTTTTAAAAAATAAATGTGGTTAAAATTTCTGCTGTAGATCAATGAAAACATGATTTGCTGACTTTATTCGCTTAATATTCAGTTTAGAAGACACTGGGGTTTATAAAATAGACACATCACCTTCTTTGTTGCTTCCTGTCAGCTAGAGTTAAGAAGGACTAGGAGAAAGGTGATTGCGTGGAGCAATTTAATAGATTTAATGGATTACCTCCTTCCAGTAGATAAAAATGAGACTCATAGGGTTGAGGGATAAATTAGCTTGACATCAGGAAAGCTCATTGAGGAGTAGGAAGATTTTAAAGGGTTATAATTGGAAAGGTGACTAAAGGAAAATACAGAAGTTCCCTTCAAATCTTTAGGTCTTCATTTTTGTCTTGAATAAGTGTATGTAATTTTCTCTATAGAGGTCTTAAACATTTTTCTAGTAATAGTACTAGGAATTCAAAGTGGATGGTAGAACTCTCCTACAATTACAAAAAAAGAGAGAGAGAGAAAGACCCTCTTTGCTCTATCTAGTAATGGTCTTTCCACCCACATTCCCTAGTGTTGTTGATTTGGGTCTTTTTGGTTTCAGCCAATTATAACAGTTTTCTATGTGTTATTAACCTGATTTTTATTAATCATTTTAAGAACTTTCAAAGGCTTAGAATTTTATTTTATGGATACTCTCTTTTGCTTTCTATTGTTAATATTTATTCTTACCTAAATCATTTCCTTCCCTCAACTTTACTGGGATTTACTCTGTCATTTTTAATTTCTTGAGTTGGAGACTATTTAATTAATTTTCATTTCTCTAATGTATGTAGGCATTAATGTATTTCTCTTAAAGTTCTTTTTTTTAAAAGAAGCATTTCCCTTTAAGCCCTACTGCATTCTTTATTTATAACAACTTTTTTGATTCCCAACTCACATCTGGTAAAATTCACATTTTTTTCCTTTTGTAATACAGACCATGGAGTCATATGCTTGGTAAACACATGTTCTACCACTGAGCTATACAACAGCTCAAAATTATCATGTTGGAAATGGAGCTGTGACTCAAGTGGTAAGGTGTTAGCTTTGAGCAACAACAACAACAACAACAACAACAACAAACCAACAAAAAGCTCATATAAAAGGCAATAGTTTTTAGGGCTGGGATGTAGCTCAGTGGCAAAGTGCTTGCCTAGCAAGTGCAACGTCCTGGGTTCAATCCCCAGTACCAAAAAAGAAAAGACAAAAAAAAAAAACAGTTAAAAAAAAACCCAAACAAAAAAAAAGGCAATAGTTTTTAGTATATTCACAGGATTGTGTAATCATTTCCCATGTCTAATTTTAAGATATTTGCATTCCTTCCATAAAAAACCTTATATGTATAGTCAGTCTCTGTTTCCTATTAAAACCAGTAATTGTTTTTTATCTCTATGGATTTGTCTATTCTGAACATTTCATATATGTATAATTATAATAACACATGATTTTATGAGTAGCTTCTAACATGCTTTCAAGACTCACCTATGTTGTTCATTTTAAAAATTAAGACTTTTATTAGCATACATTAGTTGCACAGGGGACAGTTACTTGTAACATTTCCATATATGCATGCAATGTACTCTAATCAAATTTACCCTCTCTATCACTCTTCCTATTCCCTCATTCCTCTCTTAAAACAGTTTCAACAGGTTTTATAATTTTTCTCATATGCACATATAAAGTACTTCAACTCTGTCCATTTACCCTCCCCATTCCCCTTCATCCCCAACAGAACCCTGTGTGTGTGTGTGTGTGTGTGTGTGTGTGTGTGTGTGTGTGTGTATTAATTGTACCTGGGGGGGGGCTTCATCATGATATTTTGCACATACATCTATTATACTCTTAATCAGAGTAACTGCTTCTATTACTCTCTCTTTCTCTATTTGCCTTACTGCTGTTTTAATCAGAGCCTTTGTATCTTTGAGAAGAAATTAATGTAAAAGATACACTTTATAACATGTGTATTTGAGTCAAAGTGTCTTGAAGTTGTTTTTTTTTTTTCAGGCTTAAATGTAGGGAGACATTTTCTGAAGTTTGGCTACTATATCCCAGTTCTGATTTACCCTGATCCCAGGGAAGCAATGTACTGTCCCCCATGGACTAGGACATATGTTAAGTAATCTTGCAGCCTGAGTGCCTTGTATTATGACTAAGCATTTTGACTGCCAGCGTAACCATGTATACTGGTCTATGATTGGATTAAACTTGGATTCTACTTCATAAAGGCAAGCCTATAATTTATTCATTCACCTATTTTTAAAAACTCACTTATAATAAAGGCAGATGCTCTTCTTGTTTTAGTCTTTTCATGAAAAATAGAAACTTGACAGGCTCATGAGAGACCTATTACTTCTTAAACGGTATCATCTCTTCTTTCACCATTCTTGGTTTCTTTCAGGTTAAGGTATTGACTGTAATAACTCCCTAACCTGAACAGGCTTAGAGAACATCAGGAGATGTTTTTTCCATGTGTTGGTTTAAACAAGTCAATTTCTCATTAAAAAGAAAACACAAATCTTTTTGTTGGTAGGAGAGCTTTTTGTCGTTTTTTCAAGTGTATTCAAATCCCAATGGCTATCTTATAGTTTGACTTTAAATATATACATTAACCTCCTATGTAAAATTTTTACTTTAACCATTCATTCAACAAGTGCCTACAAATAAATATGAAACTCCTTCAGTCCCTGCACTTGAGAACTTCTCAACTTAGTAGATGAGTCAAAGCAACAATTCTAAAATGGGAAAAGACATACCATTATGCAGATATTTGGAAATCAATGCATAGGAGTTACCTGTTAGTCTGTTAATAACTTGTCAGATCTTCAAGTTTCAGATTAGCTGGAGTCTAGCTCTAGGCTGCTTGGGTTTAAATCCTTTCTCTGTTGGCGATTGTGTAGCCATGGACTCATTAGATGACCAGTATGGGCTTTAATTTCAGCACCTGTGAAGTGGAGATAATAATTATATCTCTTCATCAAGCTGATACTAAGATCTAAAATGTTAATATATGTAAAGCACTGGAATTAATAATATTTAGTGGTATTTATACATACTATGTAAATGTTAATTGTAATTATAATTATTATCCTTTATTATCGTATAATAGTAGAGCAATAATCTCCAATGATAACTCACTGGGAACAGAAAGACCATACTAGAAATAGAATTCCTATCTATCTTTGTGCATCTTAGAAAGTATCAGATATATTAGTAGGGAAGTATATATACATGGTTTACTAATGAATGAACATATATGCAGATACTGGGCAAATGGTACTTCTTTATTGGCAAGGCAGTCAAGGAAAAGCTTAACGATGAATGTATTATAGAAGCACATGGCACCTCAGGCCACAGAAGGGACTTGCAATTTATAATTTACACATATCATCTCAAGTTCCAGGAAGACACGGAACAGTTAGTAATTATGTATTTTCTTCCATATCTCATTCTTCCCATACCCAGTTGGTGACATATATCCATAGCAGACTCAGTGACTTGACCTTTGTTAGTCCTACCTTACCTACCAACCTTTGAGGCATTTGTTAGGCTTTTGCAGGGCCTCAGACAGTTGACTTCTATTTTGTTAGTCTATGCTCTCATCGCGTACGCTCAGCTATGACTATGGCAGTGACACATAAAAGGAAGGAAAAATCCATAGTAAGTTAAGTTGACCACATCGTTGGCCAACATTGTTCTAATATGATGAGCTTTTATTGGTGTTTACTTTTCTGCCATATGCAAAGCCCCTCTGAGAGAAGCATGTGAAAACATTTACCATAGAAAGCAATCTGGCCTTCCCGATCTGCATGATTCATTTTCAGATTTTCTTGTGTAAAAGAAGCTGAAGATGCTAACCAAACAACAGCTGCTCAGCAACAAATTAGTAAAATAAGCTTCTCATGCCAGATTATTATTGAAGGGCTTTCTTTAAGACAATTTGCAAATTCACGAAGTATTTTACTTAACACATTCACACGTGGTATAGCTTTTGAAGCCATTTAGGCAAGGCCTGGGGATTAGACAGGAGCTGCAAGAATTTGAAGATTAATTTATATAAACAAAAAGAAAGACAGGTTTACTAGAAATTCCATAAGCTCACTACATATTTAATTGGGGTTCCATAAGAACCTGCTCATTAAAAAGCAGAGAATATAAGCTCAAAAGAGAGAGTTATCATCAACTTCTCATTGACTTGAAAAAAATACACAGAGGAGGTGGTGGTAATTAGTAGAAAGCTTGGGGGCATACAAATTACTAGCTTTCACAATTTTGTCCTCGCTTAAAAAGTGCCTATTCCTTTACCAAAGCTCGTTTCTCTAAAACGAGTTATTAACTCCATTGGTTTAGTTTGGGACCTTGTGATTTTTAAAAGACGAAATTCCAGAAGAATTGCCTAACATAATCTAGTATGCTTTGGGGACTAACAGCCCTGCCTTGGGCAAATTATTACTTCCTTCTTCCTCAGTTTCTCCATCCACAAAACAAGGATAAAAATGCCTATCTCACAGGCTTCCTGTATAAACTCATTAACTAGTGTTGGTGAAGCATTTCTAAAGATGGTATGTATTGATTACCATTACCTGTGATATACTTGTTTACATAATTTGGGACACACACTGTATTTTTTAAATGAGAATAAATAAACCTCAAGTGTCAAGATCCATGTTTTTTCCCCTCCCCTTGAACAAAACAAAAGGATGTTGTGAGCATTCTTATGTGGGTGCTTAATTTGACATTTATAGATTTAGTGAATTTTACCCTTTTAATTAGGTGTTTTGTTTTTAAAGTATTCTAGAGCTAGAAAACACCCAGGCATAGACAATATATGATGGAAAAATCAACATATATATTTAGTATCTTCTAGGTACTAGTTTTGGTGTGCATAATGTGGACCAGTGTTTCTCAAAATTTTATCTCTGCACTAGTAGCATCAAAAGCATCTGGGAATTTACAAGAGAGGGAAATTCTCAGACTCTCCACTAACTGATCAAATGCTTTGAGAATGAGGCACAGCACTCTCTATTTAAAGACTCAAGGTGATTCTGGTGTTTACCTTCTGTTTGAAAAAACATTGCTCTGGAGGATGCAAAGTTGGGTTAGAGTAATTGTAACTTGCAAACTCTCTAGCAATTGTAGTCCATATACATGCTTGTGTCTACTAATTATATCTTTAGACTTTGAGGTTTCATTTGAGCAAAACTCAAGTATTACCATCCCATGATCCTCCACTGCTAACAGCGGCAGATATGGAAATTGTTCTGGGAGTAGCAGATTATCTCACCTGAAGCCAATTTTTCATGTTTTCCTCTCAAGTCTCAAGCTATAGGGGTTTCCATAGGGTTCACACCTGGACAGATGGATACTTAAAGGCAGTGGTAGGAGGAGCCTCATCTCTGAGTGGCACAGTGGAGGCTTGTGTCATCAGGCAGGGAAGCTCTTGGTTTATCCCTGGGCTTTTGGCTTTGTGCCTTTGGTACATACATTTTGGCTGCGTGGAGCCACTGGACTGTCCTGTTCAGACTCTGCCTTCCCTAGTGAAGGGGAGTTTTTCCTACCAAGCAACATGGCTTTACTAAGGTAAAAGTAAGTGGCTGGAGCATTGGTTTCTGTCTCTGCCATGGAGGGAATGGTGGAAGAGCTCCCTAGTTGCACTTTGCAAGACAGTGAGGTGTAAGTCATTACAGACATTTAGACCCCTTGGGGATACGGGAAGCTGATATGGGCAAAAATACTTAGCTAGGCCAAGTATTGGTGACTTATACTTGTAATCCTAGCTACTCTGCAGGCTAAAATCTGAGGGTCACAGTTTGAAGCCAGACCAAAGTCAGTGAGATGCTTATCTCAAATTAATCACCTAAGAGCCAGAAGTGGAGCTGTGGCTCAAGTGGTAGAGCACCTGTGTTAAGCAAAAAAGTTAAGGAACAGTGCCCAGGCCCTGAGTTTAAGCCCCAGTACTGGTGTGCATGCATGTGTGTGTACACACATACACACACACACACACACACACACAATCCCAAACAGAATAAAAGAATACTCAGCTTGTGTGATAGGAAAGAAATATTTCCCCATCTCTGCGCTGTAGGTCTGATAAGTAGGCTCTTCTTAGACTGAATAGCTGTGGTCCTAATATCCTGTTTGCAAAAAATGTTCTAAAGTATAGGCTATTCACCTGGTAGCCTGGTCAATAACTAGAGATTAAGAGACATGATAGGGCAAGAGATTTGTCCTAAACTCAGTGCCAGGGAGAGTTGTCAAGTGTAGGGATATTATCTTTTGACTTAAGTCCAGTGGAAGGAGAGTGTAGCTAGGGGAAGCTAAGTCCATCAGGAACTAGCCTCATGAGTGTGTGTGCACAGCTAGGTTTGCTGCATCATTGTCCTGCCTGGCAAGGCCAGGTAGGTGGGGCATGAAAAGCTGGCAGTTGCCTGGTGGGGGGTGGGGGTGGCGGGGTAGGGAGCTTCCTCTATCGAACTCCTAAGAAGCTTCTTCTTTCCCCTTTTCTTTGCAGGTACCCAGTTCCTGCACAGTTACTGGCTTCTCTATTTTGAGGCAGCTCCTTTTGTGGGGACTTCCCTGATGCAGCTATGGGCCTGGGTGCCAATAGCCCCCCATGCCACTGAGCTTGTTCTAGAGTTCAAGGACCAGCGAAGGGGCCCCCAAAGAACTCTCCTGGGCTCTTTCCCCATTGTCTTCTCGTTGTCACAGTCGGAGACGGGATCATTGGTGGAGATCTGCTGTTTACTGGCATATTGGATGGAGGTGGTGCCCTCGCTCCTAGCAGAGGAAAAGACCCCATTACAGACATCGCTGATGCTACCCTGAGGGAGTGTTCCCGCACCCAAGTCAAGAGAGATGCAATGGGGCTATTTGTATCCGTATACTATATACAACCCCCTCTGTTTCACCTGCCTTATGTGGAGAGACCCTTTATCAACCTAAAGTGGAGCTGCTGATCCTGGGCCAGAAGCACCACGAGGAAGTCCATGACCAGATTTCACTCCCAACCCATAAGCTCTGTCATCTTCAGGATCGCAAAGTGAACCTTCACAGAGGTGCCTGGGGCCAGTGTGTTGTCGCACCCAAGACTTTCAGCCTTCCTTACTGTCAGGAGATCTGCCTGGCCCTGAACAGCAAGCTCCACCAGCTCCAACTTTGAGCGCTATAAGATAAGATATGAAGCCTCCCTCTTTCCTCTTTAGATATTCTATTGGAATAGCATTAAGTGCTCAAGTCTCAGTTGCGGATACAATTGAGCAACAAGGTAGTTGTTGATACAATTGAGCAGCAATGTAGTAGGTCACCTCTTCCCCACTGTGACAGAAAATCTTAAATACAAACGTTTCCTCAAGACTGTTCTGAAGCAGTCCTAATCTGGAGACAACCTCCCCATGCTCTCCTCCTTTTCCTCTTACCCCTACTGATAGTCTTGAGTATGAGTCTGTGGTTATAAACAGCCTGCACCCTCCTGTTCTTTGTTCTGCAGAAGGAGGCACCCACTTGTTCCTGGCTTTTCCAGTCCTGTGGTCCCACCAAGGTCAGACTCTTTTCCTTGATGATCCAGGATGATGAACACCAGATGAACACATCCCTGGTAGAAAAGTGTGGCTGCTCCTGAGATACCCTAGAGACTCTTCAGGGGTGGGGAGGGGTCCCACAAAAGGACCTGCTCAGGTTGCCAGAGAGACTGGATTGGTTGTCATAGCCATTATAACTCTTAGGAGGGTAAAGGGATTTGGTGTATTTTTCACAGTACAGTAAAAATGATGGAGTTATGGGAGTCAGTTATCCTTAGACACTTGACCTTTGTGGGCAGCAGCCCTGTAATGCCATTCTCAGAGATACATGCTGTTTCAGATACTCCTTTTACTGGAAGAAGGTACCATTGGATGCCCAGATGTTTGAATAGTTTACTGTTGTGAATGTCCTAAGAGGTCAGGCTTAGAGCCATCTTGGAGAAAAGAGGGGCTGGATTGAATGTGTTTGCCCTTCGTATGAACCTGAAACTACGGCCTAAATGGGGATCTGTTTTGAATCCTTACAGGATATTTTACCGTGACTTTCCTTCTCTGTACCAGAGGCTTGGGGCAGGCCTAGGCCTTCAAATATCCATTCCCCCAATCTTGTTTTCCTGGCCTCTTTAGAATGATTGAAGGCTCTATCTAAGTAGGTGGTCTGCCACGGGCTAGTCATGAGTGCAAAACATCAAGGCTTTTACTATCTGCTCAGTGGCAGGTGAGAACCTGAGAATACAGAGCATTATTTCAGACTAGTGAAGGGCCTTTTGGCCTCATGGAAGGTTAAGTCTCTCTTTAAATGCATTTCCTGCCTAACAACTTCAACTGAATGATGTTAGCTTTTTTTTTTTTTTTTTACTGTCTTCAATAAACTCTATACTACCATTGTTGTGGGTTTCTTGTGGATACTTCTTTATCTTTTCCTGAGCCTTTGAAGCTAAAGGAATGAATATAGGTTGGGATAAGCAACCAGAATGTTCCTTGAAACCTGCTTGTCAATTATAGTTTACTCACGATTTCTAGGTTTACGTCTAAAACCTAGCTACAAAATATGACACAAGGAAGAACTGCAATATGCACGTTAACGCCAAAATTACTGTTAGATTTTGCTGTCGAAGAGAAGCCAAGTTAGATGATACTTTCTTTTTTTTATTGTGAAAATACTGTACAGGGGGTTACAATTACATGGGCAAGATAGAGTACATTTCTTATCAAGCATTGTAGCCTCCTCCTTTGTTTCCCCTTCCCATCCCTTCCCATACTCCCTCCCCCCACCTCCTAAACCTCCTCCCGCCCCCACCAAAGTTGTAAAGTTCATTTTCGACATAACGACTTGTACATCTCATTGTTGCAATGGGTCCACCTGTATCCCTATTTAAACCATTTGTTTTTTCCCTTCCCCTCCACAAATTATACCGACATCAAATACAGTGAAAGCAGGGGTTATACCGTGGGGGAGGGACATACAAAGCAACAAAGAAATCATCTTA
>NW_012267257.1:430902-484056 GCF_000151885.1 Dipodomys ordii
TATGGCTAGTGAAGATCTTCTCCCAATCTGTGGGCTTTCTATTGATCTTGCTAGCTATGTCCTTTGCCCTGCAGAAGCTCTGCAATTTCATGCGATCCCATTTGTCCAACTTTGATTTGATTTGTTGTGTTTCTGGGTCTCTATTAAGAAAATTTCGGCCGTGCCAAGGAGACCTAAGGTTTCTCCTGTTCCATCTTGTAATGTTTTCAGAGTGTCTGCTTTGACTCTGAGGTCTTTGTAGATGACACTTTCTATCTTAGTAACATTATGTGGTCTGGGCTGACAAACCTGGAAGGGAGGAGGAAAGGCAAGGAAATCTAGAAATCTCACAATTTCAATGTTTCCATGGGAGTCCATAATTCTCTATGATAGTCTGTGTCATGGAGCATCTATGTAGCATCTATGAGGTGGTGTCCATCTGAAGGCTTTGAGAGAAACAGTAATGGCTCTAGCATTTTCTAAGCTGTCACAGCTGGGCTGGGTTTTGTAAAGTGATGAGGGTTAGGTTAACTTCTACTGATTTCTAGTTTATTTCGAGCTTTTTATTTATTTTTTTGGACTTCTGCAACTAAAAATTCTGACAAATTTATAAAAATAGGTTAACAGTTGGAATATACTTAAAGAACAGCAATATCTATAACATGAAAAGCCAGCTCCACTTCTGTGTTTGGGATAGTGAACTGTTAAGTCTTCTATGTGCCTGGAAAGATTGCTTTCTTTGCATTCAAACGTACATTTAAAATAATCCTGTACCACAGGGCACTGGTGGCTCTGTAATCTAGCTACTCAGGAAACTGAGATGTGTGGATAATAGTTTGAAGTCAGCCCGGGCACAAAAGTCCATGAGACTCTGTCTCCAACTAATCACCAAAAAGCCAGACATTACAGCTCAAGTAGGAGAGAGGGAGAAGGAGAGGGAGAGGGAGAGGGAGAGAGCTCAAGAGCACTTAAGGACAGCATCCCGGCCCTGATTTCAAGTCCTAGGACTGGTGCAGAAACATACACACACACACACACATGCAAATGTGCATGCAAAAAAAAAATCTGTACCTATTAGGCCACTGTGTTTGTTTTATTTGTTACTTACAATGTATTCTTCTTACTTGATAAGGGTGTAGGCTTTTTAAAATAGGTATAGGCTTCTCCAAATAGGCAACTGTCCTGACCCCTTATTGACCATTCAAACTTTTTCAACTGATTCTGAACACAACTTTTATTTATTACATTTAATTTTTTTTTTGTCCGGTCGTGGGCCTGAACTCGGCCTGGGCGCTGTCCCTCAGCTCTTCAGCTCAAGGCTAGTGCTCTACCAGTTGAGCCACAGTGCCACTTCCGGCTTTTTTCTTTTTGCTTATGTGGTGCTGAGGAATCAAACTCAGGGCCTCAGGCATGCAAGGCAAGTGCTGTACCACTGAGCCACCTTCCCAGCTCCCTACATTTAAATTTTTTTGGCATTCGATCCTATCTTTTTGTCAATTTGCATATCAATATTGGCAACTTAATTTCTATATTTTAATGTATACTTAGGAACCTGAGACTATGTGCTCTGGACCCCTAAGTTGTCTTTCCCATAGGTTCTTAATGCTTTTATCTTCCCCAACTGAGTTCAGAGTAAAGTTGAGTTCATAAGTACACTGAGTTCATGGAGTAATTTATAGAGAAGACATTTGATAAATTCCACCCTTGAACCTGATATAACTACAAATTTCATGACAAGAGATCTCAATAAATCTCCTTTTTCCCATTTGGATCATGGTGGTTTCTCTTTGGGATACTTCTGAGCAGTCCAGGTTGTGGTCCACATCTTTAGCCCATTGGGCTCACTTTCGTTCATCAGTCCATCTCGCTTTCCTATCCCTTCACTGAGACAGCTGACACTGAAACAACACAGATTCACGCCGTTGCTTTTTGTTCCAACTTTCTTTCTGTGCTTGTACTTAGTCTGTGGAATGATTCACTAAGCAGTTTCAAAAAACTAGACAGTATTTGAATACTTACCAACGAGGTCCTAGATTTGAATCTATTTAGAACGGCAAGATTGTGTCATACAACTACTTATTGGAAAGTGGAATGAAGCTGTTACTGATGCCAATCTGAATGGCTTGGATTTGTGTACATTCTAACTGATCTTAGATCAGTGGGAAGCCCAGGTTGCAGGTTCAAAATGTGTCTATTCTTCTTTTACAACTCAGAAAGAGGTACTAAGCACTAAGAGCTGGGGAAAAGGAGAATGTTGGTGACTCATCCTCAGACTTAATTCCAGCTGGGAAAATAGACCTCTAGTCTGCATTCTGGAGAGCATGTCTTAGTGCTTTGTGGCCATTTCTCAAAGGAACTGAGAAGAGAACTGCTTTGGACAAGGGCCAGGACACATGAATCCAAATATTTCATTGCTTTTGTTCATGAAAGAGATTGCATTGGTTCCATGATCCAAGAAGTCACTTCTCTATGGTGACTGAACTGAAGTAACGATCTCTGCTAAAGATGAGCACATGAAAGCCTTAGTACCTAATGACTGCAACCCCAGGCATTTATTTGACCAGAGGATAAAGCAGCAGAATATACAAAACAATCTAAAAGTAAAAACTGTCAAAATTACTGTCATCACTAGAACCCATGAGTGGCAACATGCATACACAGGAGGTACTGTGTAATAATGAGAATGAGTGGAGTGCAAGTGTCTATAACAGAAGTGACAAATCCCATGGACATGATGTTAAGGGAAGAAAGCTAGAAATAGAAAAGAACATACCTGCCTGATTCTACATTTTGTAGAGAACACGTATGGTAAACTTATGACTAGTACTTGGCTAAATACTTGGTTTTTGTTTAAATGAAGCATGTAAAATGGTAAAATTCATAGAGGCAGAAAGAAGAATGATAGTTGCCAGGGTTTGGGGGAAATGGTGACATTGTTTAATGATGAAAACAATTTTGGAGGTGAATGGTGCCAATATTTGCACAGCTATTGTCCTTAATATCAGAAAACTATCCACTTAAATATATCCAAGGCAATAAGTTTCCAGGGTTGTACCATAATGAAAATATATAGTTGAAAGACAGTGAAGCTAATATTGTTACAATAATGGTTACTGGGGCTGGAGATGGGGGGTGGGACCAGAATAACTGGAAGAGAAATGGGAGTTGTTTTTTTTTAAGGTATTGGATGCTTCTACACTCTTAAGCTAGGGGCCTCCTAGGTATATTTAGTTTGTGAAAATTTATCAAATTATATATACAGGCACATCTGTATGGATATTATACTTCAATAAAAAGTTATCCTGGGAGAGAAGGAAAGCAATGAGAAGTTTTAAATTTCATTTTAGTAAAGTTTTCATTTATTGTGATATTTACACACAGGCATATTATGTACTTCCATCAAGGCTCCCCCCCATATGACTCTGAATCCTCTTCTCTTACTTTTCATCAGGTTTTAGTAGGTTTTCATTATGTAATTTCCATATGTTTATGAAATGTACTTTTATCATATTCAATTAACTTAATGGGTCCCACTATTGAGTTCAAGACACTCTAACAACTCAATCTTTTAACAAACACTACAAAAAAGTTATTATTTCATAGAAGAGGGACTTGAACAAGCATTAACTAGGAAATTGTCATCTGGGGCTGGGAAGGTGGCTCAGTGGTAGAGCGCTTGCCTTGCATGCATGAGGCCCTGGGTTCGATTCCTCAGCACCACATAAGTAAAAAGAAAAAAAGCTGGAAGTGGTGCTGTGGCTCAAGTGGTAGAGCGCTAGCCTTGAGCTGAAGAGCTGAAGGACAGCGCCCAGGCCCAGAGTTCAGGCCCCGCGACCGGACCCCCCTACCCCCCCCCCAAAAAAGAAATTATCATCTGCCCGTTGGTAGTAACAGAGTTGTCAAATTTTCTGTACATCCTGAGGACAGCATATTTTTACCTACTCAGTTTAAAGTCTTCACATCTTTATAACAAACAAATTAAAAAAAAAGAAATAGAAGACAAAACATAAAAAAAAAAAACAAAAAAAACCAAACACCTCCAATTCATAAAACTCAGCCGTGGCATTAAATTATATGTTTCTTAACCAGGAGGGAAAAATTCTCTAATGAGAACTAATAAATTTTTCACTTATATTAAGAGTAAGCTGAGACCATCAGAATCTTATTCTGATAGTTTTAATCATACTAGGCTTCCCTCTCTCTCTCTGTCTATCTTTGTCTCTCTCTCACTCTGTGTCTCTCTCTATCTCTCTGTCTCTGTCTCTGTCCTTCTCTGTCAGCTGTGGGGCCTGAACTCTGGATCTGAGTTCTGTCCTTCAGCTCTTCAGCTGAAGGTGAGCACCCTACCACTTGAGTCACAGTGCAACTTCCACCTGAGGAATCGAACCCAAGGACTCATGCATGCTAAGCAAGCACTCTACCACTGAGCCACCTTCCCAGTCCCCCTTTATCTCTTATAAGTGATTTTTTTTTTAGTTTTTTGTTCTGGTCCTGAGGCTTGAACACTGGGTCTGGATGCTGTTCCTGAGCTTTGTTTGCTCAAAACTAACCCTCTACTCAACTTCCTGCTTTCTTTCTTTTTTTTTTTTTGGTGGTTAATTGTAGATAAGATCCGTGGGCTTCCCTGCCTGCCTTGACTTGGAACCATGATCCTCAGATATCAGCCTCCTGAGTAGTGAAGCCCCCAGCTTCATAAGTGAGTTAAAGAAAATGCTGGCAATGTTTAATCATTTTAAAGGATGTTAAACTAGGAGAGCTTTTTGAAATAATTTACTATCTCAAATTATCTTTTACACTGATGGTTTGGAAAAGAACATTTTAAATGCATAGATACAGTAGTTTTTACTAACATTTTGTCCTTTTGGTTTCTCTTTCATCCTGATTTATTTTTCATCATGAGGGGAACATTTCAAATCTTAATAGATCCAGGCCTCTTGTGACTTCCTTTTATGCCCTTGTGTGCCTTGACTTTGGTCTTTTCTGCGTTGGTCCTTCACTGCTAGGTTTTATGGAGTTTTATAACAGCACTCCATCACCTTCAACCTCAACCACATGCAGTTATCTCTGGCTGGCTGGTCAGAACAGCCGTGGGTGGGTATGACGTGTTGTGTGTTGCAGTACAGAGAGTCTTGTGTCTGCAGCTGGCGGTTCTGGGCTCTGTTCTCTGTCATACCTGATCAGTTTTTGAGACATCATCTTGCCCAAGGGACCAATCCTAGTTAAATGGATCAGAACACAGTCTCATAGAAACTGGCTATGAATTAGGAAAGTTGTGGAAGGAAACAGAAGAGAGTTATCTTTGCAAAGATAAAGGAAAGCAGAACAGGAAGTGGGTAAGAGATGAAGGAAAGGGTTAGTTCTAATCACAGCCCAACTAGTGCTTCTTGCTTTGGATCATCTAAAACATCCTTTGTGACCAGTGTTTGACAAGATATATGCTGGTAACTGCCATTTATTTCACAATCATGAATCCTCTCAGGGTGAGAAGAATACAGTATCTGTTGAAAGACTCCCACATAAAGCCCATTGTGCTGTCCCCATAATTTTAGTCTGAATCCGGACATGCTGACATGTTTTAAATGGAGTTCCATGTAAAACCTCATTTACTGTAGCCCACAGACAAGCCATCCTCCTATGTGGAAATCGCTCATTTCCCTTCCCTGCAGGGTCTTTGGTCAGCAGTTATAAAGTCCTTTTCACACAGCTGGTTGTATGTTATAGTTTATTTATAACAGCCAATGAACAAGTGAGGGTTTGTGGGGAATTGTGGCATTTCTTTTGTTGTGGAGTGCGTTCAGCCACAGGAGTCTGTAGCATCAGTTTACTTGCCTTCACATTCTCTGTGGGTGAATATGACCAGTTCAAACCCAGGACAGGTCACTGGTTCTTCAGTTGAAGGTGTTAGGGCCTGGACCATGGGAAATGAAACAATAATACTTTATAAAAGCAGAGAAGCATAAAAAAGCTCATAGCTGTGAGGAATAGCATTCTATACCCAAAAGCTGCAGAAGAGTACATGAAGCTATAGATAGTTTTTGTCTTCTAGCTTTCTTTAAAATATAACTAGATACTGGTTATGAAAAGTTTCTAATTTGGGGATGATTTAAGTGTTTTCTGTTTTGTTTTTAATTTTGGGACTTCCCCCCCACAGGCTAGAACATTTGAAAAATCTTCTGGTCATGAGTAGGCAGTATTCTAAAAATCCTAATGAGGAAAAACATCTGTTTGGAGTCCTATAAGTATGGTATTGTTCTGCTAGTTGTCACTTACAGTTTATTGGTTCATCTGCTTCTACAATGCTTGGAAAAATAGAATGGGTCACATTTGATTTTAAAATAATGCATTAAGTTTTTAATCTGAGAAAGACTATAGAGAAAAATTAAAATAGTGTATACCTTCTTTGGTCAGATAAAACTTGTTAAAAGGAAACTCATTTGCATATGGTTAAGAAGGTCACTTTAAGAATTTTAAGCCAAATTTAAAATTATAATTAAATATAATCTTCATATTTACCAGTCTAGGAAAATATAGTATATTTTTCACAGGTATCTGTAATCTATATCCATGAAAGAATTTTAAATAACTTTATTAAAATCCTGGTTTAGATTTCAATTTATTCCACTGTTTAATTTATAAAGATTAGTAAATCACATTTGTCATTGCTTTCTTCTTAAGACATGAACACTAATCATGATTGCATAAACATAATTTTGAATGACTTTTAAGAGCAAGAAGTGATATACTTTGTAAACTAGGATTTCAAAATTCCTAGTTGCTATTTTTCAAAGGAGTGAAGTACTCCTAAATGACTGCTTTTCTACCTTTTAATGCTTCTACTTAACTTAGCAACTTTTTGAAACATTGTTTGATTCTTATTTTTCTATAAGTTTCAGTTTGTTTATGTTGTTTATTTAGAGCTAGTTTAGAATTCTCCGAGCAGCAGCTTTGTGTGCTGAGAGAATTTGTTCTTATTACTGTGCTGGTCTGGGCCTGCTCTCCAGCAACAGCAGGTGAAAGCCCATGCTTCATGTTCACCAGTGTCTCTTGGAGCAGATTTGGTCCTTGGACTTTTCTCTTTTGCATTCTTCTGGGGCAAAAGGTAGATTCATAGTGAGGTGCAGATAAATGGCACCAAAGCCCTAATAAGAGGAGCCTATTAGTGGGATTTCTGGGTTATAGGGGAGCTCTATGTGGAATCTTTAGAGGAACTTCCATACTACTTTCCAAAGTGGTTGAACAAGTTTACACTCCCACCAACAATGCAGTAAGGTTCCCTTCTGTCCACATCCCCTCCAGCATCTGTTGTTTCTTGATTATTGCCATTCTAACTGGTGTGAGGTGGAATCTCAGTGTTGTTTTGATTTGCATTTCTTTTATGGCTAGAGAGGTTGAGCATTTCTTCATGTGTCTATTGGCTATCCTTCTTTCCTCTTCAGAAAAGTTTCTCTTTAAGTCTTTAGCCCACGTAGTTATTGGGTGGTTGTTTCTTTGAAGATATGTTGTTGGGGCACTTAATTTTTTGAGTTCCAGGTATATTTTAGATATGATACCCTTGTCTGTTATATGGCTAGTGAAGATCTTCTCCCAATCTGTGGGCTTTCTATTGATGTTTCTAGCTATGCCCTTTGCCATGCAGAAGCTCTTCAATTTCATGCAATCCTATTTGTCCAACCTTTCTTTGATTTGTTGTGTTTCTGGGTCTCTATTAAGAAAATTTCGGCCTGTGCCAAGTAGAGTTTCTTCTATTCTGTCCTGTAATGTTTTCAGACTCCGAGGTCTTTGATCCATTTGGAGTTGATTCTGGTGCAGGGTGATATATAAGAATCTAGCTTTAGTTTTCTACAAGTAATTAAACCAATTTTGCCAGCACCATTTGGTGGGGGGGCAAAGGAGGTGGGAGGGAGATGGGAGGGCAGGGATGGGAAGGGGAAACAAAGGAGGAGGCAACAATACTTGATAAGAAATGTACTCATTACCTTGCTCATGTAATTGTAACCCCTCTGTACAGTATTTTCACAATAAAAACTTATTAATAATAAAAAAGAAAACAAAAGAAAAGCTTATATAGCAATGTTATGGTTTCTGTTCTTATAGTTTAAAGTCTTGGGTTCTTCTTGGATGCAAAACTGCAGAAATGTTTTATTGGGGTTGGACTGGGTTTCAGGTTGTTCAGACAAGACTTTCATTCTTATTGTGGGTTCTCACCAGATGCAGAGCTGGTGGTTGAGCTATTTAAAGCTTGTGGCCATATAGATATAAAGCAGTCAAAGATGGAGAAGGGAACTGTCAATTCATCTCAAATAAAAACTCCTTTCTGTGGGTTTATCAGTGAAAAGCAGAGTTCCACAGTGACTGATGCTTATGTAAGCCCTTTCAAGTGGAGATAAACTAAACTGGGAAGATAGGCCCTAAATAGGTTGAAAGAAGACAATATTTGAAGAGTTGTATTCTGTATGTGAATATAGAACACACAGAAGGATGTTCAAACAAACAACTGTGATACTCCATTTTAAGCAAAACCCCTGGATACATCAATGTGGGACTAATCAAGTCAGGTTTTCCTTCTAGTAGTCTGAATGCTTGAGATTTTGAAGAATTGAACTCCCTTTGAGCAAAACAGAGATCCCCATAACGCAAGTATTGCATAGATTCTGTCTAATGAAACTTTTAGAAACCAAATGCTACCGTCTTTCAGGGTTAGCCAAGCCTCAAGATATGGAGTGACTCTTTTCTAGAAGATCATGCTCTTTCATAGCTAACAGGATATCTGCCTTGCAGCAGAGGGAGTAAGGGATGGGACAAGTCTATTCCTAAAATTTGTTGATAGGGCCATGTTCTTAGAAACAATGAGTATTTGATGATCTCTTAATTTTCTTACTATTGTGATCACAGAATGTTCTCCCAACCTTCCTAAAACAAAGAATTGATTAAAACTTTCGAAGGAACTTTGGGAGGGGGAGGAAAATAGAGATGGAAGAAGGGAGGTTGAGATGGATTGCAAAATCAAGACAAGAGCTTTAGGTGCTGGTGGGTGGGGTAAGAAGCCCTGGGGTACCAAGGGATGGAAGAAGACACTTGAATCCCTTCAGAAGCACCATGTGCGTTGCTCTCATGGAAGCTGCTGTGCTTCATGCTGCCTCATTAGACATAGATGGGCCTGAGCTCATTTAGACGTAGGACATTGAAAACTCTGGGGAAAGGATATTAAAATCCCTCTCCAGGAAATTTTAATAGTTAGCCTTGATGTCAGCTTCTGAGGTAGGAAATAGAATATGTGGGGTTTGAGGGAGTGAATATTCCAGAATGATCTTTAGAATTCGAACATGATAACCCTCTTAAACTCTGGGTCATGTTGAAGGTGGCGACTCTACAGAATTTTTGAAAAAAAATTTTTTTTGGGTGGGTGAATTCAGAGGTTTAAAAAAGAACGCTGAATTTAAAGTCATTTACCATTTGTGTACCTTAGGCAAAATGCTTGCTTAATTTCCTTATGTCCCAGGAGTTATATTATTATTGTTGTTATTTTTAGTGCTGGAGATCAAACCCAGGGTCTTGTGCAATGCAGGAAAGTGAGCTACCACTGATCTACACTTAAGAAAGGAATAAAGAAAAGGCAGTTATAATTTTACATGTTTTACTATACTGAGGGATAGTATAGTACATCACTGTATTATCCCTGACCTCTATTTTGTAAGGTGGCATGGGGCTGAGCAGACAACATGGCTTCTTCAGGACCCATGTGACATGTTTCCAAGCTCTTATCCATGGCTTCCTTCCATGATGCTCAGGGCTCTGATGGCAGCACAAATGGACAGTTCTCTTAAAGCCCAGGGTCCAAATATAGCACAATGCACTTGTACTACCTCTACTGTTCTTGTACTGTACTACCTCTACCTAGGTTAAAGGAGGGGCTTGAGTAGGCTCCACCTCCCCATGGCAGAATAGCATATACATAGAAGGAAGACAGTAGTAAATGGCAACCATCTTTGAAGTCCAGCTACCACAGATCATATTACAGTACAGTCTGAGACAGTTTTACTGAAAGAGGGAAATGGCTGAATGCTTACAACATTCTACAGAAAGAAATTTCTCTTGCAAAGAAATGTTGTTCATGGGGCTAGGAGGGTGGCTCAGTGGTAGAGTGCTTGCCTTGCATGCCTGAGGCCCTGGGTTCGATTCCTCAGCACCACATAAGCAAAAAGAAAAAGCCAGAAGTGGTGCTGTGGCTCAAGTGGTAGAGCACTAGCCTTGAGCTGAAGAGCTGAGGGACAGCGCCCAGGCCCAGAGTTCAGGCCCCATGACTGGAACCCCCCCCCCAAAAAAAAGAAATGCTGTTCATGCTCTTGGAAAAAAATGAAGATCACTACTGAGTGACTTGCTATGTCCCAGGCAAGCACTCAACTTTCCCATTTTGTGAGATTCCAGATAAACAGGATAGCTCAGGCTTTCCTTGACCAGTTCAGGTCGCCAGGGCCAAACCACAGCCTCAGCAGATATGCCAGAAAGAAGTGTGGGGAATTCTAGGCAACCCTGGAGGGAGAAGGGCTGAGAGGCAGCACTGTGGAGAAGTGATTGGAGATAGAGCTATGGGGAAGTCCAGGAGGAAGACAGGATGAGGTGATGTGTATGACCAAGTACAGAACTCTGCTATGAAGATACAAGGTATCTTAGCAGTAACCACACACCAGCTGTTGCCTTCTTTCTGGGAAGGGTGTAAAAACTAGAATAGAGCATTCTGATCTACTAGCAACTCTAATGTGAGG
Organism: Dipodomys ordii; assembly: GCF_000151885.1. Taxonomy (NCBI): domain Eukaryota; kingdom Metazoa; phylum Chordata; class Mammalia; order Rodentia; family Heteromyidae; genus Dipodomys; species Dipodomys ordii. The sequence continues at coordinate 441,645 of NW_012267257.1, forward strand.
TATTTCAAGGCTCTGGATTATTTTAGGAATAAGAGAAAGGAGGACCATTGTGCATTCTTCATCCATTTCCTGTAGCTTTTGAGATTCCCACCAACTCTCCTCCTCATGGGAAGTGAGCTCTCTATGCATATGTCTCTAGTACTTCATAGGATCAAGATACAGAATGATGAGAAGCTTAGTGTCTGGTGTTCATCACTCAGATTAAATTTAAGCTTTACCATGAATTAACTTATGATTTGGGTAGGTTACCAGCACCTTTGTTCCTACATCTATAGAGAGTGATTGAAGGGGAGTCTTACCTACATTGTAGGGCATAATGAATGAGTTAATTCATGTCAATTTTGTTATAACCATGTACACTCACAAAGCATTAGTTACTATTTTAAATTTTAAATAGAATTTTTAAGTAAAGCTTTAAGTTTATATCAAAATTGGACAGAAAGTACAAAATTCCACATATTTCCTTCCCCTCTGCTGTCCCCACATCTCAGTTCTGCATTGCCTACCCCATTATCAGCATCTTGTGTCCAGGGTTAGATTTATTACAATGAACCTACACTGTCACATCATATTATCCAAAGTCTATAGCTTACATTGAAGCTCACTATGGGTTGTGTCCATTCTATTGGTTTGGACTTCACCTAGAATATAATCAAATGCAACTACCATTATGGTATCAGAGAGACTAGTTTGCTTCCCTAAAAATTCTGTGTTCTTTGTGTATCACTTTTATTTACAGCTTGCTGCAAATTGCAGATGATAAGACATATGCATACTAAATGATTGCTGGTAGAGGAGATGATAACTGAATGACTGAGGCTTGTGGAGATAGGTAAAACATTCAAACTTTGGTGAGATTTTTGTTTTTTAATAGGCTTTTACTGCTTTTCACATTTTCTTAAATTATTATGTTATCTTTATAACCAGAAATAAATAATAATAAAGACATTTTGTTGGCTTTTGTTTTTTCAGGTCCTGGGGCTTGAACTCTGGGCCTGGGTGCTGCCCCTGAGCATCTTTTACTCAAGGCTAGAGCTCTACCACTTGAGCCACAGTGTCACTTTTTCTGTGATTAACTGGAGATAAGAGTCTCACAGACTTTCTTGCCTAGGCTGGCTTCAAACCATGATCTTCCAATCTCAACCTACTGAGTAGCTAGGATTACAGGTGTGAGCCACTGGCACCAGGCTGTTGTTTTCTTTCTAAAGATCTTAAACTTGCCCTCATATATAGTTCATTCTTTACTTCACTGATTCTTAAGCACTAGTACCTCTTTTTGCAGAAAACATCATGTAATCTATGCTGAGAATCACCAACGTCTCCAGGTGGCATCCTCACTAGTTACAAAGTAAAATGAGTATAATGGTAGTGACACATCACAGACATGAATAGCATCTCAATAATCTATGTAAAAGTGCTTATGCAGTGACTAGCACATAATGAGCAGTCATCAGTATTAGCTCTTGTTCTACATGAAAGCTCATGTCATACATGAAGGCCGTTAGGTTACTCAGAATCATCCCAGAGAAGTTTCTGTACCAAGAGAACTGTGAGGCCCTTTTTATGCCTTTCTTTTTTATACTATCAAAGCACATGCTATCCTGGAAAAAGGAACTGCTTTTTCAATGGTATAAATCTAACTTCCAGGCTTCTGCAAATATTTAATGATTTTACTATAAGCTAATTTGTAATGAAGGAGACGGCTTGTTTCTTTGGCCCTCCCTTCACCCTTCAATGCAATAGCAAAACGTAATGTAAAACTGGAATGAGAGTCTAGCTTCTGCTGAAGGCTTCTGGTTGGCTCTCTCCCAGATCATCTTGGTATGAAGGGTGAGAAAGTATGGATTTGTCAAGTATAATTTTCCTAGCCAAAGCATCAATTACTTGGTTCTTTATGATTAGAGATATCAATAGTGTGAGCTCTTAATATCAAAGTCAAACCTCAAGTTAAGCCCCACTTCAAACCTCTTTGCTTTAGCCTGAATTTCCATAGAGCAAGGTTTGATTTGATCAGCATAAACATTTTCCCAAACAATCCTGCTTTCCTGAAATAGCTGATGTGTTCTTTTGCAGAGCAAATTTCATTTGTCCAACATATTTTTGAACAGGTACAGATCTCTGTGCATTGAAGTAGGTGTTGCGGATATAGGAACAAATAGAACAGCAAAGATTTCTTCCTTATGAAATTTCCTGTCTGGCTAAGAGCTAAAGACTGACTTTTTAGTCTGTAATGTCCAATGTCTATACACTGAGAGAGAAAACAAAACTCTTTGACTTCTGTAAAGCTTCAAGATTGTTTCTTTTAATCACAAGTCAAATTCAATTCTAGGAGTATCTAATCTATTCTTCCTCTTCCCTGTTTGTCAGTTTTTCTTTCTTTGCCATGCTGTCTTCAAGAGTAGCTTTAGTTGGGGTAAATGTTCATTGCAGCATTATTCACCATAGCTAAGATATGGAACCAACCCAGATGGCCCTCAGTAGATGAATGGATCAAGATGTGGTATATATATACAATGGAGTTCCATGTTTTGATCAGAAAAAATGACATTTCCCCATTTATTAGGAAATGGAAAGGCTTGGAAAAAATTATATTAAGTGAAGTAAGCAAGATCCAAAGAAAATTAGGTTGCATGTTTTCCCTCATTTGTAATAACTAGAATGTCTATAATATTCTTTTGTTGTTGTTATTGTTGTTGTTGTTGTGGGTTTTGAACTTTGGGCCTGGGCACTGGCCCTCAGCTCTTCAGCTCAAGGCTAATGCTCTACCACTTGAGCCACAGCACGACTTCCTGTTTTCTGGTGGTTAATTGGAGATAAGAGTCTCATGGATTTTCTTGCCTGGGCTGGCGTTGAACCATGATCCTCAGATCTCAGCCTCCTGAGTAGCTAGGATTACAGGCGTGAGCCACTGGTCTATGATATTCTTAACAGGGGATCTCAACAGCCCAATTGCTAAGTGAATAAAACCATATATAATGAAGCATGTTAACACGAACTCTAAGAATTGGAAACAAGAGGTTCTTATTGTGTCCTATATGCAATTATTTCCTTTTTTCCCCTTGGTTTTAGTTTTCTGTACCCTTTTCTGTTAAATAAGTTTATCTGATCTGTGGAAGGGAAAGAGAATCAGAGAAACAGCAGAATAAAGGATGAACTAATGCAACAAGGATACTCACTTGACACTATGTTGGAAATGAACTATACAGCTTGGGTGGAGGGGAAGTTATAGGGAGGAGTAAGTGGGAGAAAGAGGGAGGGGGTAACAGTGTTTAAAAAGATATGTACTCATTGCCTTACTTAAGTAACTGTAACTCCCCTTCATCACCTTACAATAAAGATAAAAAAAAATCTTAAGGGTGGTCCTTTTAATTGGCGGCATATTTGGGTTCTCCAGAGAAATAGAGAATAGCATGGGACCTAAGGGGAAATAATAAATAAGTAAGGAATTGGCTCATGTGGTTATGAAGGCTGAGTAGTGTTCAGATCTGCAGTTGACAAGCTAGGGACTCAGAAGAAACAATGATATAGTTTCAGTTTGAATAAAAAGGCTTAAGACTCAGGAGAGCTGATGGTGTATTCTAGTTTCTGTGAGAATACAGGACAAGACTGATATTTTGGCTCAAAGACAATCATGCAGAAAGAGTGAATCACTGGCTACATCCTTTTGTTCTATTCAAACCTTCAATGGATTGGATGAAGTCTACCCACCTTGAGGGGGCAACCTGCTTTCTCAGTCTACTGATTCTAATGTTAGTTAGCCAAAAACAACTTCACAAACACAGTCAGAATAATGTCAACCAAATAATCTAGGGACCCTATCACTAAAGGTAGCACAGGTCAACCCTGTCAAGTTGACACATACTATTAATCCATCCCAGTAGAATTTGGGTCAAATACTCAAACTCTAGCTGTAAGAGAGGCTAGGAAAGAGAGTATACTGTCTTTTAAACTTAAAGAGAGATGGGTTCTGTGTATTATGATATGGAGTTCCTCAAATCTCTGTGTATACGTGTGTGACAAAAAAGAATGGCAAATGTTCCCTATAGACTAGAAGCCTCTTTTCCTGATTCCAAGTCTAGGGCATTTTTTACATCCTCATGGTTGCCACATTATTGAAGAATTTTCTGTTTTTACTTTCAGAAAGCAAGCCTGCTTTGGGGGTAAGAGAGCACTGAGAATTCCCTTCTTCCGTGTGTATTTAATTATTTCTACTCTGGAGCAAATGCCATGGTCTGATGTGTTTTCATGGGAATTCAAGTCCCAGTCTTTGGCAATGAGTCCTAACTATTTTTGGAAGTTGGAAAAAAATGCAGAGAATCTGGTTCACTTTTGGTTATGTACAGTAATGTTATTTTTGTGTATCTAGGACAGTGACATGGTCAATGCTTATTTTTAATTGGCTTTTTGGGGACATAAGGGTGGGCTAAGAGGTCAGAAACAAGGCAGAAGAATTGCTCACAGTTGGCTAGGATCCTGTCCTATTAATCTATACTGACTAGTACGAGTCTTCTCTCTGAGTGCCTGAAATGGCTTCCCTAAAGAGCCTACCAGGATTTTCTCTCATTTCCTTTTGATGACATCTACTATGTTCTCAGGGTTGGTGGGAAGTGCTTTAGTACAGGGATCAGGACACGGACATTTGAGTTGTAGCTCTGTCACCTAATTAATGGGGTGTTGAGCAAGTTTCTTTCTCACTCTGAGACTCAATTTTTTTCTTCCTCCCTTTTTCTTTATAAAGTTGAATGAGAACCAGCACTATGCCAAAGCTGATCCATGTATTCACTGATAGAGATGATTCTTACTGATAGTTTGATTCATACTATGGAGGATTCAAATGCCTGGTTATCTTTTTTTCCTTCCTCTAAGACAATGATGGGGGATCCAGTCTTTCTGAGATAAATTTTCTCTCTCATAAAAAGATTTACAAGAAGGAAAAAAATCCCTTCTGTGATCTTTTTGGTATCGTCTTGTCCTTTTCTTTATCTATGAAACAAAGATATTCGTTCAGATGATCCCTGATCAGGAGCTCTTAAGCTGAAAATCAGACCACTCTAGTAGCATATGCCTTTAAACAAGTTACATATACATCAAAATTCTAGAATCACAATTATTTCAAGGATTAGCTTAACAGCTCAGTGCTGTAGTAAAGGGTGTGTTGATTTTGCCTTGCTAGGTGGTCAGATTTAATACCATGGTGATGTCTTTCCTTAGAGTTACAGATAAGTTCTCTCATTTTAGGCATCAAAATAGATACGATGATATAAAAAAGATCACAGAAGAGGGGATTTTTTTTCCTTCTTGTGAGTCTTTTTATGAGAGAGAAAATGAGAAAGAGAAAATGAGAAGAAAAAGAGAAAATGAGAGAAAGAGAAAAAGAGAGAAAATGAGAGCTAAGACATGGAACCAACCCAGATACCCCTCAGTAGATGAATGGATCAAGAAAATGTGGTATAGATAACACAATGGAATTCTATACCTCCATCAGAAAGAATGACATTGCCCCATTTGTTAGGAAATGGAAAGACTTGGAAAAAATTATATTAAGTGAAGTAAGCCAGGCCCAAAGAAACATAGGTCCCATGGTTTCCCTTATTTGCAATAAATAGTATATGTCTGAGTCAAGCAGAAAAGGTCAGATAAGTTGATGTTAGGGGAATGAACCCCAAGATAAGTATTCAATTTTTGTTTTTTTTTGTTTTTGGTTTTCCTTTCATGCACTCGTTTCTAACATATTTATAAGGTGATTTCTTTGTTGCTTTGTATGCCTCTCCCCCACGGTATAACCCATGCTTTCACTGTATTTGATGTCGGTATAATTTGTGGAGGGGAAGGGAAAAAACCAAATCGTTTAACTAGGTGGACCCATTGCAACAATGAGATGTACAAGTCCTTATGTGGAAAAACGAACTTTACAACTTTGGTGGGGGGTGGGGAGAGGAATGGAGGGAGGGAGAGGGGGAGTACGGGAAGGGATAGGAAGGGGAAACAAAGAGGAGGCAACAATGTTTGATAAGAAATATACTTGTTATCTTGCCCATGTAATTGTAAACTCCTCTTACAGTATTCTCACAAAAAAAAGATTAAAAACAGTAGCTTTCTCCTTTGATAGGTAATATGAGTTGATATTGGCAATACTCTTGAGGACATTTTCCACGGGGAAGATACTTGGTAACCTGTTTATAGGGGTAATTGCGCTTTCTTACTTTTAGGTACTCGGTGTGAGCTCAGGGCTTTGTACTTGGTAGCCACTTAAGCCATGTCCCCAGCCCTTGCACTTCTTAAAACTCATAACCACCATATAGATTAGATACAGATACAGCCTCTCTATTAAGTTTGTATTTTTGCCTGGTTTGTCTCTCAATAGTATATCCTTATCATGTGACAATGTTGGAAGCATCTCGGATAGCCCAATTATATATTGGGCTCTGAGGAAGCAAACGCTGAGACGGCGGCATTAATACAGTAGCGCTCTACAGTATAATTCTTCCCCTGGACTTGTCATAAACTCCCTGGGACATTTTTCTTTTTATTGATTATTGTGGTTTGACTGTGTTTGCGTGTTTTGGATTTTTGGATTAACGATGCTCAGTAAGTAATGTCTATGCAAATATCCCTCCTCCTTCAAAAAATAAAAGACCCCTAAGATTTGAAATACTTCGGATTCAAAGCATCTTAGAAAAGGGAAATCCAAGCTATAATGAAGGCTCATTCCAGTAGCCTCATATAACAAGACTCAGCAATGACACACACAGTATAATTATCTTTTTGCCTTTATTTTAGACAATCATAAGTTAGGAATCAGGCCTTGTACATATTTATATCCTCCTCCATGGCTAGTATGACAACACTATAGACACTGAATGAGTTAAAGTAACTTTCAGTAGAACTTTCATTTTCTTAATGGAAATGCATTCTATGTTTTAGTCATAATTGCATGCTAATTTTAGATCATGGTTTCTGATTTCCTATTAATAAGTGTTTTGGCTATGTGGACAGAGCCATATTTTTGCTAAGTCAACTCTTAGTTTCTGGATACCCTTTGTGAAGCCACTGAAGGCCTGAAGCAAGATGACAAACAGAAGATGGGAGCAAATTGAAAAAAATAGACATCTGAAAGGTTGGCTTCACTGTTACAATGCTGTAATTAAGCTAATTTCTTATTAACAATTCAAGTGTACAAAATGAGCTAAACATCTTGAGCAAAAACTGGGTGCTTCCATGATGGAAAGAAAGTGATAGAAGAAATCATCTCTGTTCCAATAAAACATTTTGCTTAATGTAAATGTTCTCTGCATTGCAAGAAGTTTAATTTCCTTTCTACCTATAATTGAATTAAGCTTTAAGAACATTGAGCCTGAACTATGACTCTGACTGAATGTATTTAGTACTATAAATCAAAAGCCAACAGAAGCTCTGCAGAGCAGAGCTAGGGAAAAACAAGGCAAGGGAAGGGCCATAGATCAAAGTGGCAACTTTTAAATACAAGTATTAAATTACAGAACACTTTCCATAATACAAATAATAGAGCCAGCAGTCAAACTGAAAGGAGGTAAGAGCTCTACTTGCATTAAAAGCTCTACATTAGTCAGGGGGTGGGGTTAAGGGAGGGAGGAGAAGGGTTGGGATTGGGGGGGAGGGGGGAGGCTGGGAAGGGATGTGAAGGGTAAACCAAAGGAGGAGGCTGCAATGCTTGGTAAGAAATGTACGCATTATCCTGCCCATGTAATTGTAACCCCTCTGTACACTATGTTCACAAATTAAAAAAAAAAAAAGCTCTACATTAAAAGTTGTATCTGCAGACTGTGGGAAAACAGGGCTGGTCAAACTTTGCTTGCTATTTACTAACAAAGCAAAACACAGTGCATGTTTTTATAACTAAAAGCTAAATGGAAATGCTTGCCTGGTAAACTTTCTTGTTGCTGACTGATGCTTTCACCACTCATTGTCAATCTCACTCTTCTAATTAATATTCCAGAGGTTCTCAGCAATGTGACAGAAAATTATACTGGCCTGTTTTGTGGGGGCTGTGGTGGGAAGTAGTAATAGAATAGGAACATGGGTCCTGACATCCCCCAAATTACATCACCTCAGACTGACAGTATTTAAACCTTGTATTTGTCTACTGATGTGAACAACTCACATAACCTTGGATGACTCAATTCCCCATATGTAAAAAGGAATTGATTATAAATATTACTGCTACAATTACAGCTATTACTAGTATCAGGAGAATTGCTTACAGATAAAATCATGTACCATATGTGGAAGAACTTTTATCGTATTTTAAATAATTTTTGTATACAACATAAAAGACCTGTGAACACTCCCTATTCTCGCTATTCCCTTGTGTATGTTGCAAGTCTTATTATGTAGCTCAGAGTGGCTTCAGACTCACAATATTCCTGATTCAACTCTTCAAATGCTGAGATTACAGGAGTGTGCCACCATGCCCTGCAGCTCCTTACTGAGATTGCAACAACCACAACAATTCTCATCAAAATCACTATAGAGATGAATAATAAACATAAGGGCTTAAAAGAGAAAATAACCCTAAATACATTATGAATGCCTAAAATAAAAATTGCAAGCTTATTCTACCAACATGATTCTCAGAACCGAAACACACAGTGTTTATCTGGGAGCATGACTTTGGGATGCAATGGGACAAACATCTACTTGTCCAGCTCTTGAAAACTTATAGTAGGTATGGGATGAAGCATCAAGCATGTGGGCGAGGATAGCTATTTTTTGGTAAGCCAGATATTAAGAGGAAAAATAAAAATGTGGAGCAATGCTACTCTTATCAATAAACTTTTAGTTTAAAAAATAAAATTATCAGAATGTGATATTTGTATTCACATAAGATGGGTTCCTTATTAATAAATATTTAAATGTTTTCTCAGTTTTAATTTCCAGTGTTTACTATTATAAGCTCTATTTAAATGGGCTTTTGGAAACCCAATGTGAAAATATCCCAAGACCAAAATATTTGGTAGCAGTCTACTGGCTAGAATAATTATTAGGATAATTCTAATCATAAAATAATAAAATCTGAAAATGTGGGCACGTGTAAGTGACTTTCATATTGTATATTAGCCTATGCTCTCCCTTATTAGTGATGCATCATTCATTGCTCAGCAAAATCACAATGAACCTGGTGCATGAATGTAATTTCCATTAGTCTCTAACATACATTTGTGACAAGTGACCTCAAATGATTTATGATTCAGATTTTCATTAAATGAACCTATGCTTTCAGCATAACCACAAAGAAGTGACCAAGGGCATTCTTTTTGTAGAAAGAACTGTCTGTGTTCCATATTAATGGCCACCGTGTAGTTCTGACTCCCATCACAAGGTAACCTTTAGGACTGACATTTTTCTGTCTAAAACATTTAATTAAGAAATAAATACTTAAAGCTTATATAGTCACTTTGACTAATGATGTAATTGCTTTTCTTCTATGATTCTTTGTTGGTATTTGATTTGTAATTGCTCATCTTAAAAGAACCGTAGCTCATTTTTGTACCATTAGGAAGCCTCTTGGCCTCTGGGCCCCATACCCTTTTTTTTCTCTTGGTCCCTTTCTCAAATTAAACATGTCATCAGTGCCTTCAAGTTCTATTAAAAATATACAAACGCAGAGGAATAAGACAATAATTTGGCCTCTAGTAAGCAATTTCACCAGTAAAATTTGTAATTTAAAGCTGCAGATAGGATGGAAAGAGACAGGGGTTTTTGTTTTCTGAATCAATTTTTTTTTCAGGTAAGGATTAGGTTTTTTTTTTCATATGATTGTTTCTAACACATTTATAAGATTATTTCTTTGTTGTTTTGTATGTCCCTCCCCCACAGTATAACCCCTGCTTTCACTGTATTTGAGGTTGGTATAATTTGTGGAGGGGAAAAACAAATGGTTTAAATAGGGATACAGGTGGACCCATTGCAACAATGAGATGTACAAGTCGTTATGTCAAAAAATGAACTTTACAACTTTGGTGGGGGGCGGGGTGGGGGGAGGATGGGAAGGGATGGGAAGGGGAAACTAAGGAGGAGGCTACAATGCTTGATAAGAAAGGTACTCATTATCTTGTCCAGGTAATTGTAACCCCTCTGTACAGTATTTTCACAATAAAAAAAAAGAAAAACTTTCCTCCAAGATTTACAACAATTAACAAAACTTCAGTTGTGATATTTTAAATAAACAGAAAAGCACTGAAACTCATCAACGTTGACCACCACAAATCTACCACTGAGTTAAGAGAGACATTAATTTTAACATTATATCATATTTGACTCATTTCTCTCTCCTGACTGAAAAAGATTCTTATTTTGGAAAAACACACATAACATTGAACTACCATTTTAAGCCTTTGGGGATGGCCATTGTCTTTGAGGTCGTTCACACTGTTAGGCAAGCAACATGGGAACTTCTTACTTTTCAACATTTGAACTGAAAGTTTACACATAATAAATAATATTTGTTAGGCCTCCTCCCTCACATCTTGGTAAGCAAGTCTTCTTTCCTTATGAATTAAGTATGGTTGGTACTTCTATGAAGTAGCATCAGACAGTATTTGTCCCTTTGGGCTTATTTCACTTGGATAATGCTTTATAGATTCACCCATTTGGTAGGAAAGCCCTTGCTTTTTAAGACAGAATAATATTCCCTAGAATGCGTGTACCTCCTTTTGGTTATCTGTTCATCTACTGATGAACAATTGTTTTCACCTTTTGGTCATTTTGGATGATAGTGCTATAAATGTTAATATGCAAATATGATTGAAGCCATGCTTTTCAGTTATTTGGGATATATAACTAGAAATGGATTTGCTAAAGCATAGAGCAATTCTATGGTTAACTTTTTTGAATTTTTTGGGGGACATCGGTTGTGGGGCTTGAACTCTGGGCCTGGGCACTGTCCCTGTGCTCTTCAGTTCAAGGTGAGCGCTCTACCATTTGAGCCAGAGCACCACTTCCTATTGTTAACTTTTTTGAGGATCCACTATTCTATCTCCCATAGTAGTTGGCCATTTTGCATTCCTATCAGTAAAGTTCCAATTTTTCCACATCATTATTAATGGTTCCCTCTGTTCCCCACCTCTTTTTCTCTCTGCTTTCTCTTATCTCCTTTTTTCTGAGTGTGTGTGTGTGTGTGTGTGTGTGTGTGTATCTCATTGCTTTGCATTTTCCTGATGATTAGTGATGGTGACATTGGCTTGTTGCATATTTGTATATCTTCTTTAAAGATGTCTACTCAAATCTTTGCCCATTATAAAATTGTTTGTGTGTATGTGTGTGTGTGTGTGTGTGTGTGTGTGTGTGTGTGTGTGTGTGTGTGTGATTTTGCTATTTTTTTATTCTACCATCAATCCTGGCTATATGATTGAAAAATATTCTTCAATTCAGAGGATTGCCTTTTCACTCTGGCATTTGTATCGTTTGCAAGGCAAGCACTTTACCACTGAGCCACCTTCCCAGCCCCTATTTGTATCGTTTGAAGTACAAAAGTTTGTTTGTAACACTGGAGATGGGAATTTTACCCAGAGTCTACCCTATATCCCCAGACCAAGTTTTTTATTTTGATGAAGCTCAGTTTATCAAATTTTTCATTGATGGTGGTTTTGGTGTCATATCCAAGAAATTGCTAAACCCAACATTAGTTTTCCATTATATCTTCTTCTAAGGGTTTTATAGTTTTAACTTAGACCAACTTTAAACATAAGATATGGGTCCAATTTCAGTTTTTTACATATAGATATCCAGTTTTTCCAGCATTATTTGTTGAAAAGATGTTCTTTCCCTGATTAAGTAGTTTTTCCTCCTTCCTGAAAACCATTTGACCATACATGTGGAATTTTACTTGGGCTACTTATTTTATTCTCTGAGATTATAGCTACATTTAGAGAAATACCACATTTTGAGTATTTTGAAAAAATTAAATCTACATAAAGAGTTTAAAAAATTGCGAATAGAATAAAGCTTTCTTCTTTTTAGCTTTTCTCTTTGTTCCTTTCCTAATAGTCAATATGGATTATTTCAATTAATGTTTTCATGCATTCAATCATTCTTCAGCTTGCTTTTATTGATTCATCTGTCAATAGCATATTTTGAGATTTATCCATTCTGAAATGTGTCTAATTCATTCATTCATTTGTTGTGGGTTCACCTGGATGGACTTGGTATCACTATGTTGAGCTCAGAAAGTCAAATGTCAAATTTATGTTCATATTGAAATCTAGGGAAAATACTAAATACAACAACAAATAATAAATTGCATATCACGTAGCTTCTTAAGGAGAAAAAGAGAAAATCCATAATTATTGCCACCTGCTCCCTTGACATGGATAGGCCCTGGAAAAGTGTGAAGATATGATTGGTTTCCATGACTCTTCATGTAAGAAAACTTCCTGAGCCAAACATGGCAATCCTTAGTGAGAGCTCAAGTGACTGAGTACCTAAGTGTTTCACTAAATTTAAATAAATGAGACAATAGTAAATAGGAGATGCAAAGGATACTACAAATGATGATAGGTTAATAAATTAAAAGTAAGTGCAGCCTATTTTGCCTCAGTGTATGAGAGAATCTGCCTCACCAGGCAAAAAGGCAGCACAGTTTTCTGAAAGAATACCAATCTACTAAAGTTTAGTGTAGTGCTCAAGAATCTGCTTATGGTTGGAAAACTATTTTGACTTTTAATCAATTGTGTATATATGTGTTTAATACACTTAAATTTATTTTATTATCTTTCAGTAATGTAGAAGGGGGTTTCAATCCAACATATCAGTTTATATGTATAGATGTTATTTATTTTTTTATTTATGGTGATGGAAGTGAGACTTGAAGTCAGGACTTAGGCACTGTCCCATAGCTTTTTCGATCAAGATTAGCACTCTACCTCTTGAGTTTTTCATCTAGCTTTTTTGGCAGTCAATTGAAGAGTTTCATGGACTTTTCTACCCAGACTGGCTTTGACCTAGGATTCTCACATCTCAGCCTCCTGGAGAGCTTGAACTACAGGGTGAGCCAAGGGTTTTCAGGCCATAGCCTTTTATTATTTTATTTTTAAAATATAGTTTTATTGTTATTAAGGTATGTACAGAGAGATTACCACTTCATAAGTTAGATAATGAGTGCATTTCCTTTTGGACAGTGTTACGCCTTTCTTCACTTTAGCCTTTTATTTTTTTGGAAAAAAAAGTTTTAGGTTCACAATAAAGTTGAGCAGAAAGTATAGAGCTACCATGTGTCTCCTCCCCATGAACTCTGCCACCATCTGCATCCTGTACTGGAGTGGTGCTTGGATGTGTTACACAGTGATTTGCTTTGATAGACATGTGATGCCACGTGGTACAGCTTCTTCCTCCAATTCCTTGATTTTTGTCAACTCTACTTTGCTAATAACCATGAGATAAGTCATGGAACTAGCAGAACAAATTGGTAAGGGTTGGTAGTACAAGTTAAAATCGTGACTTTACAAAAACAATCTGTTTGAATGGTGGAGGTTATTATATTTTTCCTTTGGGCTGAAGTTTAAGTAAAACATTTCAAGAATTACTGACAACTAAGTCTCCTGACAGTTCATCATATGAAGCTCAGATGTATTTATGGGTGTGTTAAATGTTGAGCTTGGATTATAATTAGAGCAATCTGTGACTAAGAACAGATCTTGATCTTGACAAAGAGATATAAATTGTATTAATCCTGCAAGATATTCCCTGGATATGATTAACACAAAGCTCCCTTAAAGTGAACATTACATATGTCTGATGAAAATAAGGCAAGGCATAAAATACTTCTCAGGAATGTTTTGATATTGTTACTTTGTTGAAATCAACTTTGGAAATCCTCTTCTCAACTCTAACCACTAGTAAAGTTCTGATTCAAACAGGATTTCCGGTATGCTACCATAAGCATCAGCATCAGATGCTTGTTTTTTTCCTACCAGTACTTCTAAAGTTCCCCATTTGGGCCTTTCAATCACTATGCAAGACATTTTTTTTCTGTGCTCTTACCAATGGCATGCTGTAAGCTATGCCTTGAAGAAGGTGACCTGCCCAAGGGAAAAATGAAGGCTGAAGTCTGGCCTCCTCATCTGAGTTTTCTGTGCTCAGTAGGAGTAGCTCTGCTCTTCTTGGTATCTTCCTGACCTCTCTCTTTCTCTGTCTCTGTCTCTCTCTGTCTCTGTCTCTCTCTGTCTCTGTCTCTCTCTGTCTCTCTGTCTCTGTCTCTCTGTCTCTGTCTCTCTCTGTCTCTGTCTCTCTCTGTCTCTCTGTCTCTGTCTCTGTCTCTCTCTCTCCCTCTCTGTGGAGAGGATGTTGCTGGTACTGATGCATGAACCCAGGGCCTGGGTGCTGTCTCTTTTTGCTTAAATTGGGGCTCTATCATTTGAGCGACAGCATTACTTCTGACATTTTTGGAGGATAATTGGAGATAAGAGGCTCTCAGACCTTTCTGTCCAGACTGGCTTTGAACCACCATCCCCAGATCTCAGCCTCCTGAGTAGCTAAGATTATAGGCATGATCTCTCCATGGCTGACTCTCCTGTTCTCTTTTATCTTCCATTCACTGTTTTCATTCTTTACTTATCAAGGTGCCCGATCACCACCCATCTACTAGATCCTTCTCAGCTTCAGCTTCTCACCTTCAGCTGCTCAACAAGCCATTCCAAAGCTCTCACATTTTCTGTTTCCAAAGAACCTCTTCTTCTAGCTTCAGTACTTTTATTTTTATTTTATTTTTGCTGTTGTTCTGGTACTGTCCTTGAACTGAGGACCTAACTTTTGTATCTTAGCTTTTTCACTCAAGGCTGGTGCTATACTATTTGAATCACAGCTCTACTTCTGACTTTTTGCTGGTTAATTGGAGATGAGATTCTCATGAGCTTTCCTACCCTGGCTGGCTTCAAGCTGAGATCCTCGGGTCTCAGACTCTTGAGTGGCTAGAATGATAGGCATGAACCCCTGGCATCTTTTGTTGTATATACTCAAGCATAGAATTTTAAAGCATCATTTAAAGGCCATGAGATTAAAAAACAAATCTCACTGATTTGGTATCTTGGTTTTCATGAGTACAACACAATTAAGATAAATCTAGGTTGAGTTGAAATGTAAAATTAAGAAAAATTAAGCCAAACAGGAAACAAATGTTTGCTCAGCCAGCCATTTCCTACTGAGGGTTCTTTGTGCAGTGCAGTCTATGAAGAGTTCACTGTTCAGCTTTCAACAGATTGAAATGATCCATGGGAGGAAGTAAGACCAAACCCAATGTTGTGTGCAAGCGATGCGTAGAGCCAGTCTCTGAGCTGTTGCAGAAGGGCCGGCTGCAGGCGTACGTGTCTGTGTTGAAGGGAACCCTTTGAAAGCTATCTTTTAAACAGGATGAATGTGCAAAGCTACCGGGGAGGGGAAAAAAGACAGCACAAAACTGCCACTTGAGTATTGCTTCCTGTCCATGTGGCTCTAGCTCTTTGCTGACTGTTATTCTTAGGCCTTTCTTGGCTTCAAAGGTTTCCTCTTTTCTATTTTTGGTAGCAGAATATGGATTTGGCTCTGCACAGCCCCTCTTGACTACAAATCGGTGCCTGGAGGAGAGTTGCCATTTCCTGTAGCTATCACTTCTCTTTCTTTTCAGCACCTCCAAATGATTTTTAATATTAAGGACACAGATTTATGGGAAGGAGTCATTGAGTTTTCAAATTGATTTGTAGTCCCTTAATTGGCACATTCCTTTCTCCAGCAGGGGCATCTCAGAGATCAGCTCAAGTAATGGGGCCTGGCTTCTGTGATGAGTGAAAGAATCCAGGTTGGGTAAAATAGATGGCCATGGAGTGACTGCAAAGTAAGCCAGGGTGATTTGCGTTGGAGTAGCGTGTGATTGATTCAGTCCAATTCCATTTTGGAAAGAAATAGTTGGAGTTGGTGAAGACTGAATTTAGTCTGATGTAGTATAACCTACAACTAAAGACGTCAAGGCCTAGAATGTCAAAGAGGCTGGCAGAGCAAAAGAAAATACCCTCTCCAAGTGTTTGGGAAGCCTTTGGAAATTGTGTTTTGTTTTACAGCCTATAATTCTGTCTCTCTAATCATGTCTGTTTATCTCTTATCTCATGGCCACCTGACTTTACTGGTCCATGAATAATAATAATCTTGACTTTTATTCAGATATCTTAACTTTTTTTTAAATAAAGAAATATTAAGCCCTCAAATCCTACTTGGCTGATTGAAGAGTTGAGGGTCAGGAATGTCCTCCTGTCTCAGCTGTGCTGCCTCACCACATGGTCTCAATCAGAGTCTCCCCTCTGATTTGAAGAGTGTGACAATCTGATTCTTGAAAAGGATTACCATGGGAATGTGTTAGCTGAAGCATTCAGGGTAGCTCCTCTTCCCAAGGTTACTCAGCAAATTTCTGTCTGTCAGAGAATCTCCTTTGACCTTCACAACCCTGTGGACTCCATGAAGCTACCTTCCGGGAACAGCGTATGTATAATATTGATTTTATTTGGCAAAGAACAACAAGAGCATGATGAGGAGTTGAGATTATGTATGCGAGGCACTTTGCAAATGGATAATTGGCAAGAAAAAGATATATATATATATATATATATATATATATATATATATATATATATATATATATATATATTTGCTGTTGTTGTTCAGTCATGGGGCCTGAACTCTGAGCCAGGGCGCTGTCCCTCAGCTCCTCAGCTCAAAGCTAGTGCTCTACCACTTGAGCCACAGTGCCACTTGCAGCTTTTTCTGCTTATGTGGTGCTGAGGAATCGAACCCAGGGCCTCATGCATGCTAGGCAAACACTCTACCACTGAGCCACTCTCCCAGCTCCTGCATAATAGTTTTAAGTAGCAGGCAGTATTATCTAGTCAATGGTGACAGTGAGCTATAAAATTACATAATAGAATTAAAAGAAAGCCTTCCGCAAGTCTTTTCCAGGGCATTTTGATTCGGCTGAATTTTTCAGGGGTTGTTTAAAATGTGTCCCTATCAGACTTGTTCAGAAAGAGAGTATTGTATCTTTCAAGAAGAATGATAATTTGTTCTTTTTCTTTTTTAAAGTGGAGCAAAATGCTAAGTTTTAATAGAGGGCATGCCTTTTCTGTTCATAAAAGTCCTCCTTCAGAATTCCTATGCAAATATTCAAACTCTTGGGTGGGGAAAAGGTTAAAAGGAACTGAAAGGTCTATAGTGGCCCTTTTTGCGATGCACTCCAACACTTGGCAGGATGAGGTGTTCATAGCAGGTGCTGGATTTGCTATAAATGGACAATTTATAAACAGAGCTGACAACTGGGAAAACAGAGTGGTGGGGAATGCTGGCATTCCAAGGGACAGTGGTTGATTTCCTATCAGATGGTCCACAGCATGGAATTATTGATAGCTGCCGCTCTGAAAGAAAGCCAGTTGGCTGCGGCATAAAAGGGCCGTGCTTCAATTCATGCATGATCTACTGCTAGATATTTTAAATAGGTCAGTGCAAATTAGCTTCTTCAGGTTGGTACTTCCTTAATTAGCAATTTAATTGCAAAGTCTTTTCCTCCCTCCTCAACCTTGACTGAATTTAACTCTCTTTGCCTCTACATAATGACAGAAGAATGGGACCTGGGAGAAATCTGACTTAATAAACAAAAGATTCCTGGGGGCTGTGGGAGAGGATTCACAGGAGACTGTAGTATGTGAAGCCAACACAGAACCTGGCTAAGGCAAGTCATGTGTGTGACCCAGGGCAGGCAGTGTTTTTTAGCCCTGTATCCCTGGAGGGAGAAAGGAACAGGAGGAGTCCTAGGGCAGAAGCAGAAATGTGAAGCTAAAGCATCTGGTTTCTTTTTTTACTGGTTGTCAAGAGCTGCCATTGTACTATCCATATTCCCAGGCAAGGTTCTTCTCTGCTGTCTAAGTATTCCCTTGAGTGCATGCTGAAATCGTATCTATTACTTTTAGTTTTGTTTGGAAACAGCTTTCCATAGGAAAGATATTTGATGGTGGTTCCTAGGTAGAGAGTCTTGCATCCTGTGTGAACCGCTGCAGCTTTGCTTTGGTGCAGTTCTACTGAAAGCCAGTGGAACAGCTCTACCTGTTTATTCTGCAGGAGTGGTTTTTCCAGGAGACATTTATTTGGCTGGGCTTCTACTTTTCTCCCAGCCACACCCTATTGTTTTTCTCTTCAGAGGGACAGACTGAGAGCCTGATTCTACAAGGACCTATGATTTCCTTAAAAGGAGTAAAAATTACACAGGCCTAACAATCTGACTATTGAATTGGATGCCTATCCCATCAAAGAGAGGTAAACATAGGCCCTTGGGCTGTTGGAGCACAAAGGGATGGGACTCCAGAGCACACATAAAGGTAAAGCACACTCAGGTCTGAGAGCAGTCTAAGACATTGAGGTGAGGAGTAATTTTACTCTTGGTTGGAAATCATGTCTGTGAGACCCAACTTCCAAGGATTTTTCTTGCCTCTGGGAATCTCAAGTTTACCAACTGTGGCTAACTCTTGGGTAAACAAGTGAGAAATCTTACCAAGCATCTATAATTTGCAAAGACTTGGGTAGGTCTAGGAGATGAATGAAGGATAAGACCCAGTAACTGCCAGCCTGAAGTTTATAATATGGCTATTCCTGAGAATATGGTAGATGCATAGATTGTAGGTTCAGAGGCATGAAGCATGTCAGAGCCATAAGACATCAAGAGAGCTCATTTGAAGTGCCTAAAAGGAGTGGAGGGAAAGTGGGCCAGGAATGGAAGAGAAAGACAGGACACACTAGGCTTTGTAAAATGGGAGTCTTTTAGTAGAGTAATTAAAAATATAAGGAGGAGACTATGCTATAAGGGAGATAATGTGCTGAGAAGCTTAGTTAGGTAATGATCCCTGAGTTTGGGAGAAGAACAGGTAAGGCATTAGGAGCACAGAGAGCTGAAGGAAAAGAGGATGTTGATCTTATGTGAATTTCTGACCTGGGAAGAGAGATGGGAAAAGGAGTTTGTCAAGAAAATGAAGGTGCGCGCGCGCACACACACACACACACACACACACACACACACACACACACACACACACACAAGTGAAAGTCACTTTAAGAGGGCTTCAACTCATTGAGTCTCAACTCATTGTGTCCATGTTCTGCAGAGCTCTGTACCGCTCTTCTTCATTCACAGCCCTGCATGCCGTGCGACTAAGCCAGGGCCAGGCAAACTTCTGGTTATGGAGTTTCCCCACAAACAGAGCCAAAGTGAAACAAAGGCAGGTTCTTTTTTTCATTTTCTTTTTTAAAGTTCACTAATTCTAAGCTACTCACTCTTGGATTCCCAACAGTATTGCTCTGATTTATTTGACATCTTACTGGACACTTTGGGTTATTGCTTATATTCCTAGCTAACTCAGAAGGTCATCTGTGAGCTCTGGGAACATCTGCTCAACTTGCTGGACCACAGGTTCCTTAGAGTAAGTGATATATACCCTGGCCAGGAAGTGCTTAGAAACCAAAAATCTCATGTAGAACACTCTTTCCTATCATGCTTTTCCATTCTCACACCTGTGCATATGGCCTTCAGACAAACAGCTTGGGCTTTATCTGTGAGCTGGTTAGAAATACAGAATCAGAGACCTATTAGATCAAAATTTATGTGTTTTGCAAGATCAGAGGGATTTGTATGCATGTTTGACAATCATTGCTTTCAACCAAACTAGGTAAAAAGAGTACCCGTGAAGCCTTAAATCCATCCCCTGCCATACTGGCTACCCAGACAGATTAAGTCAGAATTGTTAAACATGGTATCTGGGCACTTGTGTTTTTAAAAAATATTTCCAGATGATTCTCTATGTGGTCCGAGTTGGGAATCACTGACTGACTATGCTTTGAGTTAGCCACTGGATTTCCGGGGCCTCGATTCCCTTCACAGTTGCAAGGTAAAGTACAGCCCACAGCTGGAGCAAAAGAATGCTAATTAAGAATGCATCCAGAAGCTGTCAGGAAGCTCCAGGCAAGGAGCCAACACAATCCTAGCTTTCACCCCAAATATCAAAATGGCAGCTAGTTAAAATTTTATTTTTCTCTGGCTATGTCCCAGTGCCCCCACATAGAACCCGGAAGAGGCAATCCTTGTCCCCAGTGCTCCTGAGATGGAAGGACACAGTACCTCACATGGCCTAGGGTAGCTATGTTCCCAGAAGGAACATACTGAGGAATTCTGAGTGTTGACTTTTGCTATGTATTCATTTGGAGAAAACACAAAAGTGTTTTAAAGCAGTTTTCCACTATTCCTCAGCCTAGCGTAGGTGGCAAGTTTTAGTAAGGATCAGGGTTTTTTCCATACATTTCCCTTCCACCCCCCACTGATGCCCTTCCAGGTACTTGATGCCAGAGTGCTGAGAACCTTTCATGACACATCTTGTCAGTTTTGAATTTCCTTCAGCACCAGCCATCAACACTTCTATAAGAACAAAGGTCTTCCACCAACAGATGCAGCACCATATACCTAGGGATTGGGCTGACAGGGCTGTATGCACTGTGGAACATAGAGATATGTTCCTTAATATTTTGTTCTCTTAGAATAAAATGAAGTTGTAAAGCACAGCCTGCCTAAGTGGAGTATGTGCTTGTATCTTAAGCTATCCTAGGGTCTGTTTGTTGGAGCTAAGGTATTGCTTTCTTCCTCGCTGTTTGGGATCCCTTGGTGCTATGTGTACTCAGCTCAGGCCATCACAGACATGAGCATGCATTGAACTCAAGCTCATAGTCACTTGTCCCTTTGTACTCCATTCCTTTGGACTGTTGCTCGCTCTTCCTAGAGACTTCCAACTTACATTGACTTCTTCTCCTCTGATTTTCTAGCCTCTTCTTTTGGTCTCGGCATAACTCTCAGTACCTCCTCCAATCCAAGACACTGCAGTAGCAGCCTTTTTCTCAGGTAACCCTCATGGCAAGGGCAGCATGACCATTACTGTTGGTGACAATGGTAATATTATTTTTGATGAGGATGAAACCAATTTGGAGATGAAACAGATGGTGGTGAGAAGACTTCTATTTAGGATGTTCTTCCGGGTTGCAATGTTGAAATCTCACAAACCAAGTTAAAATTGAGTACTAACACTAAATGAGAAGGCCATTTATGTCTGATGTTGTGATTGTGTACTTATTTATACATATTATTTGTATACACATGGGTGCTCTGGCCCCCAACAAAGAAGATCTAACAGGGTGTTTGTGAAGTGAGCACTGAGTCTGGAAAGAAACAACATTGCTTTCACTAACAGCAAATGACTACCTTCTAATTGTCTCACGGAGTTTTAGAGCTGCCAGTCATGATAGCTCCCTCTGGGATAACAGAATACTTCCTACTTTCAGGGAGCAGAGTCATGAGGAAGATCAGAGAGTTTTAGATGTTGTTGTCCGTAAAAGAATTTATAATTTGCACCTTGGTGTGCCCAACTTGCTTTTAGGCATCCTCACTCTGGTGCTTGAAGTTTAGTATGTCCTTTGTCCAGACAAGCAGCTTCTTGGCCTATTAATTATGTAATTAAAGGTCTACACCTTCTCATTTAAAATGATAATAAAATGTTTAAAGGTATGCTGCTTATAAACTTATTTTTTTGTCTTTCCATTTATTGTCATTCATTGCCTTTTATCATGGGCTGCCTGGATGGCCAAGCCAAGCTAATTATTTCCCTATTGTTCTTGGAAGACAAGGGGACACTTAGACTATTAATGAGTCTATTAATTGGAGCTGCTTTCCTCTTTTCCCATTTCTTGTTCTGCTTTGGTCAAACAGGAAGAGGATGGGCATGGAGAAGTTGGCTGCCGACATGACTGAGAGCACTGCTTGATTAAAAAAATAGCAATGAGTGAGTAGGTAGAGACTCCAGGGACCAGAAGAATGAGTAGACTAGAAGGCCGCCACAATGGGGAAAAGCACAGAATTCCAAACTGAGGATTTATATCCTGTATTAGATACAAGTCTACCATCAGATCAAGCCTCATTGCATACCTCAGCATTTGAGTGAAGACACTCATCTATCTGAGTTAGAAACACCCAGCAGTCATACAATGGCTATGGAGAAGGTAAATGTTAAAGGTTTAGAGTAAGTGACGGTGCATCTCTTCCAATGTAATTAGTAAAGCTATCCTTTCTTAAAATGAAAATCTCACAAAACTTTTTATTTTACATTTTTATTGGTTTTAACTTCACAAGATAAAAATTTTAGAGCTTTCCTTGTAGGGATTATAATCTCTTAATAGTACTTAATAAGTTACAGAACAAATAATGGTGTTTTTTTTTAAATCTATTTGCCCTAAAGTTATATGGCTATATAGCTTTAACTTTAAACTTGTTCTTTAAGTATATTTTTTTCCATTTTAAAAGTAACATAATAAATATAGAAGGGAGAAAAGAAAAACTATATTATCCTTGGTTCAAGAAACCACCTCTGATTTTTTTTGTGTTTTTTTTAAGTGGATAGAAGTGAGTGTAATGTAAGCTATTATGCATGCAGTTCTTTACAATTTTTGTGTGACTAAATTTAGTTTGTGGACCTCTAGCAGAACTTTTGAGAAATGATTAGATCTTGAGGGCAGAGATCCACACGAATGAGAGTTATACTAAAAGAGGCACCCCTATTATCTCTCCAACTATGCGAAGACATAATGAGAAGATGTAATCTATGAAACAGAAACTGGGCCTCGCCAGACACCAAATTTTCTAGTACCGTGATCACAGACTTTCCAGCCTCCTAAATTTTGAGAAATTTCTTTCTTTCTTTTTTTGTCTTTCCACTTAAAAATTATTTTTATTTGAAAATGCTAAAAATAGAGGGGTTGCAGTTACATAAGTTAGACAGAGTACGTTTCCTTTTGGACAATGTTATCTTTCCCTTTTCTCTCACAGGTTGTATAGTTCATTTTCAACAGTACCATTACTGCATTTGTTTACCCCTTGTCCCTCTATTTTTGTGCCTCCCCTTATCTTCCCAAAGTCATATAGACAAATAAGACAAAAAGAAAAGAAAAACTCTCTTATTTCCATTTCATGGAGTTCATCTTGATAAATACTATTTTATATGATTAGAGGCACACAGACATTGTGCCTTTCTGTTCCCCTCCTAAAAGTGTCTTCCTTTGGTCTCACTGTATGTGAATGCCCAGCGACCTGTATAATTTATTTCACAGTGTATTTTAGATCTAGCTTCTGCATATGAGAGAAAACATGTGCTGCTTGTCTCTGAGCTTGGCTTACCTTACTTAACATGATTTGTTCTAGGTCTTTTCCTTTTTTCGTTCTAGTAGTACTGAAGTTTGAACTCAAAACCTTAGACTTGTTAGAAGGTGCTCTACCACTGAGCCATACCTCCAGCTCTATTTTTGCTGGTTTTGATTTATTATTACTATTATTATTATTATTATTATTGCCAATACTGGAGCTTGAACTCAGAGCCTCACACTGACTTGGCTTTCTTGTTCATTGCTGAGTTCTGCCTTCAGCCTTGTTTAGTGCTGGTTAATTAGAGATGGAGTCTTGCAGAGTTTTCCAACTAAATTGGCTTTGAACTGTGCTCTTCTAGTTCTTTTTGTAAAACATTATATTTTTATTATTTTTAAGTAGTTTACAAAGGGATAACTATTCAACCAATCAGTTTATAAGTACAATGCATCTTAACCATGGTCCCCCCATTCATGATTCTCCTCCATCCTTCCCAACCCAACCTCTCTCTCTCAATTTTCCTAGTTTCATAATGGTTCATTTCTGAGCCTCCTGAGTAGCTAGATTTACAGACACGAGTCACTGCTGCCCAGTTTTTGCTTTTCATTTTTCTTGAGATGGGGGCTTCACTTCATGTTTGAACCATGTTCTTCCTATTTTACACCTCCTGTAGTTTAAGGGACCATGTGTTGAGATGAAGTCTCATATAATTTTCTGCTCAAGCTAACCTGAAACCATGATCTTCCAATCTCAGCCTCTCATGTAGCTCTGAGCGACAGATGCGTGCCACCGCTACACCAGCTATGGATTGAGAAAGACCTCTTGAACGTTCTTGCCCAGGTTGGCCTTAAGCCACTGTCCTCTTGTTCTCAGTCTCCCAAGTAGCTAGGATTACAGATGTGAGTGAGGCATTAGTCTCCAATGATGAGAAATAAATTTCTGTTGTTTTAAGCCGTGTAGGGATTTTGTTATTGAAACCTAAGCATGCTAATACGATAAGTGACCTCAGGTAACAGCAAACATGATTAAAAATAGGTACTGGAAAATTACAGTTCTGGGTCCACATATCGGGTCTACCAATTACTAGCTCTATAGCCTTAGGCAGATTTCTTTAATAATTCTTTATTCAGCAAATATTTGTCAAGTACTAACTACATAGCAGGTACTCTGTGTGCTGGGAAAGTAACAGTGAACAAAGTGAAGTCTGTTCGTCCATGAAGCTCATATACTAGAAGGTTCAGCTAGGCAATTAAAAAGTAAATATATGTTATAGCTGAAGGAAATAAGTAAGAGGGTGGAAATAAAGCAAGATGAGGGGAAGAGAGATTGCCATGGTATGATTGCTATTTCATAAAGGGAATTCCTCACAAAGAAGGTGATATTAGAGAATAGTTCCAAAGGAAATTTTCATCTTTCCTAGCTTGTTTCCCCCTCTCCACACAGGATAATGCTATAAAGGTATCATCTCCCTTAGAGGTTCTCAACGAGATTTCTGTAAGAATGGTGCATAAAGAAGAATGCTCCACTGTAGTAGCTATTGGTTTTAGAATTTTAAGACGGATTTCTTAGGACCTTTGCAGCAAAACACTTGTTATTCTTAGTCTGGCTTGTACGCTCACACAGGATATTCTGAATTTATTTCTTTTTCCCTGTTTATACTTAGACAAACCTGTCCAAAATGCCAACCTGTTAGACATCAGATAGAAAAATGTTCACATTTCCTGGAGTTTATTTCAATAAATATTATTTTGTATGATTAGATGCACATAGGCTTTGTGCCTTCCTGTCCCTCTCCTAAGAGTATCCTCCTTTGTCTCACTATATGTGAATGCCTAGAGACCTGAATAATTTATTATATCCCAGTGTATTTTATTTTATTTTTTTTATATTTTTGGGTCCGGTCATGGGACCTGAACTCTGGGCCTGGGCGCTGTCCCTCAGCTCTTCAGCTCAAGGCTAGCACTCTACCACTTGAGCCACAGTGCCACTTCTGGCTTTTTTCTTATGTGGTGCTGAGAAATCGAACCCAGGGCCTCGAGCATGCAAAGCAAGTGCTCTACCACTGAGCCACCTTCCCAGCCCCCCAGCGTATTTTAGATTTAACTTCCACATATGAGAGAAAATGTGTTATTTGTCTCTCTGAGCTTGGCTTACCTCACAACATGATTTTTTCTAGATCCATCCATTTCTCTGCAAGTGAGATAATATTATTCTTTTTATACATATCTTTATTCTTTTTACGTATGCAAATATTGACTTATACACAGACATAGTATCTATCATGACACATGTATCTATCTATCTTTATTGTGCAATTGGCTATCTTTTAGGTATTTTCAACAAAAATATCCACAAGAACAAGACAGAACAGGTTACATTTGCATAATATTATTCTTTCTAATGTCTGTATAAAATTCCATTGTGAATAGGTACCACATATCAGGTAGAGATCATATGCACCCAAGAACAACTAAGCCATAATGAAGGGATGAGAAGTCAAATTTTCATCAAGACTCTTAAACCAAGATTCTATCTCATGAGATAAGAAAATAATAGAAGGGATGAACTTGATCAAGTATATTATATGAGCACATAGAAATAACACAGTGAAACCACAAAGTACAATTAATATACACAGACGTTAAAAAAAATAAAGAAATGTGGGAGCTCTGTTCTTTAAGATGCATTAAGTTTAGAAATGCCAACCGGGTGGAGCCCTGAGCTGTTTCTTGGGTACTTTCATAATAGCACCATTGTGCATTTTGTCTACTCAAAGTTTAATGACTTTTAATATTATCCCTCCAAGCAAGGGAGTGCCCTGTATCCACAGAAACATCCTTCTGATTCTGAACAGAAGTGTCTTATTTATTTTCGCCAATTAGATAGGATCTTGGTTTAAAGGTCAAGATGAAAAGTGGCTTCACATAGGAAACTAAACTTTGAATTTTCATCTTTTCAGTATGGCTTAGTTGTTCTCAAGAGCCTTAAAATCTCTCTACCTGATAACAAATAGGTTTGCAGTTTGGGCAGATTTGGCAACATATAAACCAGGAATGAGCATTAGATTCAGAATTCCATGAAGAGCATATGTGAACATAAAGTTTTTAAATGATTTTTAAACAATTTCATTCTATTTTCATACATGCATATGAAGTTCTTTAATCATATTCATCCACATTCATACCTTAGTCACCATTTTCTTTTGCTCTTCTTCCACTATTTGTTTATACCCCCAGTCCCTATTTTACATTCATTTGCTCACTTTTTAGGGGGAGAAGAGGACTTCTAGATTCTGCATATGAGAGAGAACTTAGAATATTTTTCATTCTCCATGTTGCTTATTTTTCTTAACACAATGATCTTCATTTCTACCCCCTTTCCGGCAAATGACACAATTTTAATCCTTTTTATGGCTGAATAAATCTTCACTATATATACAGATCACATTCTTTGTATCCACCTATGAGTTAATGGGCACACCGGCAGATTCCATAGCTTGGATATTATGAATAGGGCTGTTACACATAGACAGTGAAGGAATCTCTGTTGTATGCAGATTTCCATTTCTTTGGATATTTGTCCAGATGGTATAGTAGGATCATTTTAATTGTCCTAAGGAATCTCTGTACTGACTTTCATAGTGACTGCACTAATTTACATTCCTACCAACAGTGTATATTATGGTTCTTTCCATACTCCTCATTTCCTTGCCAACATTTGTTGTTTGTTTTCTTGATGGCCATTCTGACTGGGGTAAGATGGAATCTCATATTCCTTTTATGGGTGAGGATGTTGGCCATTTCTTCATGTATTTATTAAGCACTTCTTTTGAGAACTGTACATTCATTTGCCTATTTGTTAATTGATGTTTTATTTTGGCAAGCTTTCACATTTCCGTGGATATACAAGGTTGTGGGGTCTTTGTATTTTTTATCCAGTGTCTGAGAAATGACTTGCTGTGTTTATAAATCAAATAAGGGGCTTAAATTTATTCATGTACCTGAAAATATTTAAAAAGTAATGGGAAATTGGTTTCTAAAGTAAGCATTTGGAGATTTCTTCTCATAACTTTTGAATGTGCTTCTTTCTTTGATAAAGAACTGCCTACTCCAATCCTGGTTGACCTATTCTGTAGCAGTGTGGGCCTACACCTCACTAACCTGGCACTGATGCCAGAAGTGTGTGATGTGTCCCTACTGACACTTAGACGAATGTGGCTTGTCTTATTTTTTAGATGGGATGGTTCAGAATGAGAAGTGGTACTCTACAAGACTTAAGGGGGAGATCCTCACGTGATCCTTCAGTACTTTGACAAGTTGGAGTTAAGAGGATTGCTTAGATCTACATGTACAAAAATAGCCTACACAACATAGTGAGACCCAGACTCAACAACCACAACCACAAAAAATTGCCCACTGACCCAGGAAAATGCTAAGGAAGCTTAGATACACCATGGATTTGGGTGGATAAAATACTTGGAGTGCAGGGCTGGGAAGGTGGCTCAGAGGTAGAATGCTTGTGTTGCATGCATCAGGCCCTGGATGCGATTACTCAAAACCACATAAGCAGAAAAAGCCAGAAGTGGCGCTGTGGCCCAAGTGGTAGAGTGCTGAAGAGCTCAGGGACAGTGCCCAGGCCCAGAATTCAGGCCCCATAACTGACAAAAACAAAAAAACAAAAAACAACCAAACAAAAAAAACCTTACAGTGGTAAATGGAAACTCTATAGCTATACCTAGATGACCTAGATGGATATGTTACATGTATGTTTGGGGGAATCCTGTGCTGAGAAGTTAACATAGAAGTTGATTGGACTTATGACTCAAAATCATTTGTTGCGTATATTCCAGTACAAAATGATAGGAGAATCAAGCTATGAAAACTTTTGCCAAGCAACTTACTGAGACAAAATGAGATTTAGGATATTATAAAATAAGTTTGTTTAAGTTAGATAAACAAAATAAGAGAAAAATCATAAGAATGGAACAGAATACTAAAACAGAGCTGGTTCATCTGAAAAATGATCACATAAAATCTTAGAAAGGAAAAGGATAGCAATTGAACATAATTTATCTTTTAAACAGTCATGTAACAAGTTTGACAACAAATGTACTCACTACCTTATGTGTGTAATTGTAACCCTTCTGTACATCACCTTGACAAATTAAATTAAAAAAATAAAAAATAGTCATGATAAAAAGTAATGGTTAGCATTTAAAAATTGGAATATTAGTGGTTAAATAGTGAAAGTAATACATGATGCCTATTGGGTTTTATCAATACGTTATAAATGCATTGACTTGTCATGATTTTTCCATTGATCTCATTTTATGAGATCAGTTCTCCTTATCTACAATAACCTGAGCTATATAAATAATAATAACACAAAGCACAGAAGAAAGAAATCAAATCCAAATTCTCCAGTACTCCCTGAAGTCTTCAAGCTTTTTGGTTTATGGCTTTATGATTCCTGTTATAGGAAATAAATTTGCCTGTGGGAATGAAATGATCATACTGTATAAAAGTATAAAATCATTCCAAAGGGAAAAGAGAACACAGGTACCAGTAGAACTCTAAACCACCAAGGAAGTTTATTTCTGTCAGAGCAATGAAGAAAACGTTGTTTTGCTCCTGAGTTTGGCATCATTGTGCAAAGAACTGGATGGTACTGGTCTCCAGCAGGCCAGTGGTCCAATGTGCTTAGATGGCCAAGAACTCCTAATTGATGGTGGTGTTTCTAATGGAGGCAGTTGTTTGTATTCCATGCTGTGGGAGTGGTTAGGCTCAGAAGGAAACTCAAAGGACTTTGGCTTTGTAAGTAGACCAAGTCCAAGGGACTCTTCCAAAGGGTCCATTTTTGTGGCCTTTGCTGACATGGAGACCACACTCTCCCCCTGATCCACACTGAGATCTGGGTCATGCCTGTGGGAGTTTCAAGTGTATTCTTATTCTTTTCAAGTAAGACTATTCCCCAAATATTCAAAATTTTATTTCTACAACATTTGTCATGGCAAGTTCTGAGTTGAATAATAAGATGTCATCCACTATGTGCGAGAATAGTAAGATGTCAATTCTTAGAAATGCTTTTGTTTACTAAAATTATCAATAAAAATAGAAAATAGTAAATGGTTTACTAAAGGAAGTTGATAAATCTAAATTAATTTGCATAGCTCATAAAAACTAGAGAGTACAGCTTACATTTATTGGAAGGCGGCTAGAATGAAAAAACACACACCATTTAAAGCACAAACATAGATAGTCAAAAGGAAAAGAACAACAATATAAAATTTAGAACTGAGTGATCATGAAAAAAAACAGAAATACCCTGTTAAGTTCATGTAAGACATGGCACCATTCATTTGGAATTAAATCATGACTTGTTTCTGGACTAGAAGCTTTAGTGAGATTTGGAACCTAACAGTGAAGTAAGAGAGAGGAGTGGCTGCCTGGTTAGAAACAATTATAAATCATTTCTGCTAAGATTCTTCATTTGGCAGAAACTAAAACATTCCATCACAATATGTGCACGATGCCAACACATCAGAATAAAAACCAGGACACAGTTGCAGTACTGATGCATGCCTCACATCCCTGCCCATGTGTAGCAGCAGTATTTGGAATGACACCTCT
Source organism: Dipodomys ordii (assembly GCF_000151885.1). Taxonomy (NCBI): domain Eukaryota; kingdom Metazoa; phylum Chordata; class Mammalia; order Rodentia; family Heteromyidae; genus Dipodomys; species Dipodomys ordii. Next base: position 471,483 of record NW_012267257.1, read on the forward strand.
GTTCCAGCCAGGCAAGAGAGTCTTACTCTTGGGGATTCCTTCTGCCTTCCACCTTCCTTTGGCTAGCTTTGTTCCTGCTAAGGGATGCAACCTCCTTCTCCTTCACTTTTGTCCCTGTATTTCACTTCCTTTTCCTGAGTCTCATTTGTTTTTCCTTTTAAGGACTTAGTGCCTGGTCCAAGGTAAGAATTTAGGAAATAATTTATTTAATTCTTGTTTGTACATTGGTTCCCCTAGAGACGGTGGTAGAAATAAGAATAGCAAAAGGAAGAAAAGAAGGCAGGATCTGACTTTCCTGTTGGCCTTCTCCCTTTGTTACCCATTGAGGTTCCTCTTGGCAGAATCCTCATCTCTACCTTATCATTGAGCTTCCTTCTTCCTCTCTAGGATTCCAGTATTCAGAGGCCCATCATAATTCCTGACTGCCACTCCTGTCTTTCATGGCAGAATATAAAAATTTTAGGCAATGATGAAAATAGTTATTAACATTCATATCTCAGTTTTTCATCAATATAAACCTCTTAGAAAACTTCAAACAAGATTTAAAATTTGCTGTAGGAAAAGAAAGGGTTGAGGAAATCTGAGAAGTAGCCCAGGGTAGGGGATGAAGCTGTGGGGGAGTGGATGAGGGGGAGTTCAAAGATGGAAATGGGCCTGTACTCCAGCAACTCAAGAGGCTGAGATCTAAGAATCACAGTTCAAAGCCAGTCTGAGCATGAAAATCCATGATCTCCATATCTCCAATTAGTTACCTGCCCCCACCCCCTGCAAAAAAAAACCTGGAAGTGGAGCTGTGATTCAAGTGGTGGAGCACTAGCCTTAAGTAAAGAGCTCAGAGACAGCTCCCAGATCCTAAGTTCAAGCCCTGAGACCAGCACCAAAAAATAAAAATAAAAGCAGAAATGTCAGAATGTTGAAACAAGTAGACTACCCCGAGGCTCTCTGAGAAATGCCAACCAACACAGAGAGGCCCTGGGAAAGAGGTGAGTTTCCCTAGAGCCCTCAAACCTTTCCTTAGCCTTTTGCAGCTTTCCAAGATTTCCCTGTGGAATGACTCCTTCTTCCGGCAGCTGGGCAGCTAGAGGGACAGGTGAGGAAATGAGCCACCGATAGAATCAAAGGCCCTGGAATTCATTTTCTTACAGGCCCATTGTTAAGTTGTGGTATAGTTTTCCTCCTCTGGCTTAAGATGCTTTTACCTGCCATCTGGAATTTGTTTCTTTGGGAGAGTGTTCTCTGGCAGTGTCTAAAGGCCAGTTTGACAACAGACATGGGGAATAGTCTTTTTGCAGTTAAGTCCCACTGACAGCACAGTCCTTTACTAAGATTGTCCCAATGTTAACAAACAACAAAAGATTTCTGGTGTTTTGAGGTCACAGTGCCATCGAAGATCATGACACAATTAAGCTAGCCCATTGTAACATAATCTTAAGAAGCAAGCAATCACTTAGTCATGGAAAGTAGACTTTATCTGATTGTAGATAGATGTGGCAGATTTGAAAACTACAGCTGAACAAGTTTCTTTAGTAGCTTAGACCATCAGTAAATCTTTCCTCATGTTCTTTTTTTTTTTGTCTTTTATTATCCGTTGGGTTTACTTTTAGATTTATGGGCATACTCATGTTCTTATTCTTCATGTTTTTTAATATAACTGGCTGCACTTAGTATGCGAGCTTGAAAAACAAGAGGGATATGCATTAAATGAACAGTCAAATGGCTCAAAGTCATCTTAATGGCTCAAAGTGACATTAATATCTATGAATCATGCTATTCAACCTACTCTACTATGTCAAAGCCTAAAAATGAATAGCAGTTATGAAGTCATTTAAAAATGTTTTCAAATAATATTGAATAGTCCCAAGATGAGTGGTAAAAAAGAGATCCAAAATTGAGTTTGAAAATGATCCCAATTTTGTTAAGTTGCCATATGTACTCACGTATGTGTGTGCATACATACACACACACACACACACACACACACACACACACAAACACAATTTCTATAATGGGCAGCTATTACTATATTTTCATAGATTTTTTAAAGCAAATTTAAATGAGCATACTCTGAACTTTTAAAGCATCTGTCAGGTAAGGGAAGAGCCAGGCCTTTAAGTATGAGAAAGAAAGAGCCAGGAAGACTTGCTCAGTCATATTCATGTACAGTTTTCTCTTCAAAGCATTTTCTTTCTACAACTGTGTCAGAGCTGATTTCTTCTGGCTTCTGGAAGGCAAGTTTCTGAACTAATCTCAGGAAGGATCAAGTTTGCTCCCAGACAAGCAACCTACTTGGCATTGCCTTTGTAAGGAGTTTTTCTTTGTTCAAAATTGCTGACTATACAAACTTCTCTCTTGGCCATGTGTGGGCTACAGCTGGATTGTGTGTGTGTGTGTGTGTGAGTGTGTGTGTGTGTGTGTGGTGCCACATAGGTGTTTCCAGTTTCTTCTGGTATATTACAGAGCACTCTGAAAACTCAAGTCTGATTGTCATGAGCAACAGCTGCCACAGCACAAGGCTCTATTTTCCCTTCAGCCTGAACTGGCTTCTACTAGTGTGGTGAGGGACACTCCTATTTGATGAGGTTTCCCACTTGCTTGGTTCTTAGATATTCTCTTATTCAACTCATTCAGAAACTAGCTTTCTTTCAGGGCTACATCCTGACACTACTCTGCGGTGGCCCCAGAGGCTGATCCCTAAAAATAAATGTGCACCCATCTCCTGTTTGGGCATGTTTGCCACACCCAGTGAGTTTGGTCTCTTATGTAAAAGAGGTTGGGTTTGCAAACAGGAATATGAGATTGAGACAAGGATAATTTCAATGTTGGCTTTAGAGGACTGTGTTAGGCTCTTTTGACTTGTTTCTGAGCCAAGATTTTTTAACAAAAAGAAATCAGGGCTGACAAAGCAGCTAGTGAAGTGACTATGATTATTTTGGTGAAATGATTTCTCTCAAAATAATAATATTTATCATAGGTTCTGTACTCAGAGCATGAAAGTAGCAAAACTTTGTTCCAGATAGGATTTCCAAAAGAGATAATGCATCTAAGATCTTCGCCCATGTAGTAAGCACATACCAAATGTTAACTCTGAGTGTTTATTTAAAGTACTAGGGCTGTAAGCTGACAGTCACCGTTTTCCTGTTGGAGAACAACTTTTATTGCAGCAGTGGTGGTTTGGTTTGCAGACTAAAAAATCTATCTTGGGCTGGGAAGGTGGCTCAGTGGTAGAGCGCTTGCCTTGCATGCATGAGGCCCTGGGTTCGATTCCTCAGCACCACATAAGCAGAAAAAAAAAAGCTGGAAGTGGCGCTGTGGCTCAAGTGGTAGAGTGCTAGCCTTGAGCTGAAGAGCTGAGGGACAGCGCCCAGGCCCAGAGTTCAGGCCCCAGGACCGGACCCCCCCCCAAAAAAAATCTATCTTATCTTGAGTTTTTCAGTCATCCACATTTTGAGCTCTTTACAAAGGGTTCAAATGTATATAACTGTGTGTGTGTGTGTATATGTATGTGTATATATCTGTGTGTATGTGTGTATGCCAGTTCTGAGCTTGAACTCAGGGCCTCATGCTGTTGCTCAGCTACTTCACTGAAGGCTGGCATTCTACCACTTGAGTCACATCTCCTCTTGCCGCTTTTTGCTGGATATCTGAAGATAAAAAATCTCAAAGTCATTTCTGCCATGGCTGGCTTCTAACTTTGATCCTCAGAATTTGGCCTCCTGATTAGCTAGAATTACAGGCATGCCACCAGAGCTGGGCTCATAAAAACACTTTTTTAAGATCCATGGGGGATGGGGAAAAGGACGGAGGATCATGATCTCTTATCCATTGCTTTTGCCTTTTTTCCTTTTCTTTCTTTCTTTTTTTCTTCTGGACTCCAAAGAATGACACAGCGATATAACAACCTGCACACAAAAGGTACTTGACCATCTAGGAGATTTTTGCTTTATATATTGGCAAGAAAGGCACCTAATTTAGAGTTTCTTTGTAAGGAACTCAGCTCAAAAACTGGAAATTGTCCATTTTAAGCTGGATTCTATTATGTTAGCAGGTATTATATATAGCATCTTTTTTTAACCCATTGTTATCCATGTATCCATCAGTCAATCTCATTGAGAAAACAAAGATTGAACCTTGGAAATATACTTTTTAAATAAGTGATTGGGTTTTGAAGGGAAATTGAAACCATTGTGTTATAATTTCACTCATGATGTGGAAAAAATGTGTCATCCTAATTATTGGTGCTTTCCCCTCAGTGCACAAAAATTGTGAACCATTTGAAATGACTTAAACTATAAATCAAATAATGGAACCTTCTAAAACTGTCATGCACTGCAAGTTACATAACTGAAATTGGTAAAAAGTTTTACCTTCAGGCTTATATTTAGAAGAATCACTGGAACTTCACTGTATGAATGAAATTTTAATTCTTCAAAATAGACTCTTCTAACCCTAAATAACCTATATTAGCTGTCTTAGGAAATTAAGCATATTATTTCTTACTGTTAGTCATTTTGAAAAGTATCAGATACAAAAGTAAAAAAAATCTATATACTTAAATAAGTTCATATACTTCATATGAATGTAAATGTATTATATGGTGATTTGTCTTGTAAGCAATTGAATGAAAGTTTTCTGTATATTGAGAATGTGGTCAATGTATTCATGGATATGGAAACATCTTATTTTTTAAGTGGAACTCAATTAAAATATTTTCTAGTAACAAAAAAAGAGATGAACCTATCTCTGATCTTTTCTGGATATGGCCAATGACCTGATAAGCATTTTGTGCCAACCATCGTCTTTTCTATTCAGTGGGTTCTTTGCTCAGTTCCTCTCGCTCTTCATTGTTTTGCCCCTGTACTACCTTCTGCTTTGTTAAAGACTTGGAGGCTGTCCATAGCAGACAGGATGGGGGAGCACTGGGAAGGTTGGAGGATACCTATCTCTCTTGGAAAGAAGGCATTCATTCCATTCTGGGTTAGGTGGCAGGGATTAGCATGATTAAGCTGGTAAATGCCTTCATTCATGTGACTGTTATCTAGCAGCTGAAATGCAAAGTTCAGAGAACTGCATATCCTTGGCAAGGCTGCTTCTCTGAGCCTCTCCCCCAGGGTGGGAGGAAGATGACTGGGGAGGCAGCATTAACCTATTTGGAACGGGGACGTGCATAGACTCTCCCTCTTTTTGAGAGTTTCCATTGCATTATGCTTTTTCTCGAAATCATCCCTTCTCCTTATGTCCGATTAGACTGATTTCTTAAACTAGTAGATCTAGGGACTTTCCTCCTCTTTTTATCTTTTTTCTCTTTCCTTCTGTTCTTTCTTTCTCTTCATTTCCTTTTTGTCTTTTATTCTACAGGTACACATTTCCATCCATTCACTGATTGTTTTTTGTTTCTTTGTACATCTGCTCTATGATAGCACTTTATTTCTAAATATATAGAACAAAATAGCCCATCTCCATGAAAAACCTTTTGGCTCTGTATCTGAATAGTCCATCTACTGCTGGAAAATATACATGGCCAGGCTGGAGGTGTGGTTCAAGTGGTAGGGCACTAGCCAAGCCAAGATGGGGCTGAGTTCAAACCTTGGGACCACAAAACACAAAAAACTAAAAGGCAGTTAGTTGCAGGATACTTGGAAGGCATATATTGTGAATGAATGTTTACCTTGCTGGTGATTAAGGGAATTGAAGGAATTCATTCACTTGTAGCAACTGAGGGTAATATTTGGCTCATGTAGTGGAGGGGACTAATTTTCCTATTTACAGATGACAGTTTTGTGCTCACTGTTTAATCTGCATCGACGTCTCCTTTGTCTGAGTCCTAAATTTCATAGAATCATTTTATTTTTCTTGAAAAGACTGATGTATTCAATATTTGTGCAAACACATTAAATTGGCAACAAAAACATTGTTGCATATTCTTCACCTTCACATTTCGTCTTTTAAAAATAGCTTCCTTTCTATTAAACCCAAATGGATGATTATACCTTTTCCAAAGTCACAAAAAATTGCCACAGAATCATTTCAGTGAAGATTAGTAGAAATTTTGTGAAAGTATTTGGCTCACAGCGCTCTCAGGAGAAAACAAAATGATCCATAGGATCTGAGAATATCTGGGGTGCTTGGAGCTAAACACGGGGTTTGAGATCATCACTAGCTCTTTGCGCAATTCTTCAGCTATCACTATGAAGTCATAGTAACCAAGTAGGGCGTAAGCACTTGGAGATGCAACACAAGCCTTCCAGGTTATGGTTCATTTACTTGACGGGCTGGGCAAAGTTGGCTTCAGTCTAAAGTAACAGTATCTGAAAGGTAAAGAATGGCATTTGTTCTTCTGGTAGTTTTCATTTGATCTTCTTTACAGTTCTGTTCATTTTACTAGTAGTATAATTTCTGCACAGAGTAGGCAATGATGTTCGTCGGTGGCGTGATGGTGTTGTTTGCACAATATTGGCTATTTTCTTGTTTCCTTTGTAATAGAAATTTGCTTTTGGTTGGTCAAATTGGGGTACTGATGGCAACAAAAGGCTCTGCTCCAAATCAATTGGTCCAAATTAATCTGTTGATTCTATGCTACTTCTCCAATGAATAGTAGGGGCCATGTGACCTCTTTAGACTAACAAAACACTTGGTAGTCATTCAGAAGGGATATTTTATAATAAATACCATCAAAAGAAAGCATGCTTCACCCTGCCCCTTTTTAGTTCTTTCCTCATCTCCTTACCTTCCTGTTTGGGACCTTGTTGTCAAAGAACTTGAAATTGAGGAATCCATTTTGTGGCTATGAAGGAAAATGTGGCCAATATGTTGAGAACTGCAAAGCAGGAATAATAGAAGAACTTCATGATATTTTCATGATGCCTGGGGCTGCAGACTTCTTATTAAGTATATAACCTGTGGTTTCTTATGCATCATGCCACAAGTTAATCCATCATGCTAATCACAAGTTAATCCTGGCAAGAATTGTAGTGAGCAACACTTAGAATTCTTGCCATATGCTAGGAACTCTACAAGTGCTTCATATGTTTTAGTTCACTTAATTATCATAACAACCCTAAATGGTCATTATCATCATCATGACCACCGGTATCCTCTTTTGGTTATATTTGAGGAAGATGAAGCACAAATATGTTAACTTGACCAATGTTTTGAAAAAATAAATTACAGAATTAACATTGACATCTACCATCTGTCTAACACATCCTGTGCTCTTTATCATTATTTAACTACATCAGTATAACTGAATTATTTTTAATAACATTTAAAATTTGTTAGATTGAATTGATCTTATTTCTAGAAGAAAGAAACAAGGAAAATAGCTGAATATTAATTTATTAATATGCTAGTAGAGTATTGACTATATTGACTATAATATTGACTATTTCATACAGGAATAAACATTAATTTTTTTGTATTTAAAAAAATAAAAATGTAGAAATATAACCAAAGTACTAGGAAACATGTTCTGAAAAAAACTAGTTTACTGGAGAATGGTTGACTTGTGGACAGTGATTTGAAATGGCCTAAAATTGAAAATCTTGTGTGCGTGCGTGTGTGTGTATGTGTGTGTGTGTGTTGTATGTGTGTGTGTTGTGTGTGTGTGTGTGTGTGTGTGTGTATGCTTGTCCTGGAGCTTGAACTCAGGGCCTCGGCACTGTCTCTGAGCTTCTTTGCTCAAGACTAGAATTCTGCTACTTGAGTCTCAACTCCACTTCTGGTAGTTTTGGTAATTTATTGGAGATAAAAGTCTCATGGACTATTGGGCTTTTCTGTTCTGTACTAGTTTTGAAACACAATCCTCAGATCTCAGCCTCCTTAGCCAGGATTACAGGTGTAAGCCACTGACACCTGGCTAAAGTTGAAAATCTTAAAAATATAAATTATACTAGAGCAGAAGACTGAGTACCATTAGCTAACCATTGATTCGGAAGTCTATCCACCCACCATTCTTTCAGCAAGGGAACTCCTGAGTGAAATAAGATAGGCTTGGAAAGAGCGAATTCTGTACATTTTGTTGTTGTTGTTGTTGTTGGTGGTGGTGGTACTGGTGGTGGTCAGAGGTGTGAGCCACCAAGGCCCAGCCATTTTCTACATCTTTTTGAGAGAACTTTCTGATGAGTAATTTTAGGACTCAACGGACTGAACTGAAGATTATCTCAGAATTGGCAGAACTATTATTTATGTGTCTGCCTGTAAGAGCATTTCTTGAGGAGACTGACGTGTGAGTCAATGGATTGAATGCTCTGACATGTACTCTACCTTCACAGAGTGACCCAAAAGCGACAAGACCAAGTGACCATTGAGTAAATAAAACCTCTGAAACTCTAAATCCTAAACAACCACTTCTTGTAAGTTATTATCTCAGGTATTTTGTTATAGTCACCAAATACTGGCTGAACATGGTATATAAAGGATATTCTCTTGTGATTGGAATGGCACAGTAGCTTGCTACATTATAAGACTTTTTAAGTGTAATTATTTCTTACATTGCCATATTAATAAGATTCATTATAACCAATTCGACAATATTTTGTATGTACAGATGTTGCCTGACCACAGAAATAGTCTTAGGGACATTTTTGTTGTTATTGTTAATAAAATAGGATTAAAATTGAATAGCTTACCATACCATATTTGGAATTCTCAACTTGTATAATGGCACAGGATTAAGAAACAGATGGATGGAATATGAAAGGTTTAAAGCAGAAAAATAATTCATATGTTTAATTTTAAGTGGAAAATTTGGAGCTAGATAGGGTGTCCCGTAAGGGAATGACTGGTATGGAAGCCATGTTTGGGGTAGTCACACAGCATGAATTGGACATGTTTTGGATATCCTCACATACTTGGGCATAGAGTAATGTGTACAGGTGGCTATGTGTTATTTCTGGGGGGGGGATGGGGAGATATCAGTACAGGGGACTGGAAAAGGGGTCTGGTCTGAGATACCATCTTGGGTATGCCTCTGAATCTGGTTTAGTACTTTGACCTCCTTGTCTTCATTAGTGAAGAATGTTTCCAATGTAATGAAGACAAGGAGAGTAAGAAATGGAGACAAAGTTTCAAAGTGCAAGTATCAGGAAACACTGGTAAGGGATTGGGAAAGACTGCAGGTGAAGGCGAGCTAGCCAGGAAAAGGATAATCTGGCTGGATGTGGTGGTGCACACGCTTGCAATCCCAGCCACTCAGGAGGCAGAGATAGGAGAATCTTGGTTGTAAGCTAGCCCAGGCAAATTTAGCATGAGACCTTGTCTGAAGGAACAATTTGCAAAGCAAAAGAACTAGGCACACGGCTCATACGGTGGAGCACTTGTCAACAAAGCTCAAGACTCTGAGTTTCATCCTCACTCCCGGTCCCCCTTGGGGAACTGTTGAAGCCAAAGTTGACCCCGTACCTCAGAACCAGTGCTCCCGAGGGGCAACCCTTTCAGGCAGTGATTGTGGGATGTTTCCAGAAGATGTGGATCCTCTGGTGCGTCTGGTGAAACATACTATAGGAAAGTGGGTTCTGATGACAGAGAGGAGTCTCTGGCCAAAAGAATCAGGGGCAAGTGAAGCAGACTCATGCCCGTGTGTGCTAGAATAGAGAGGCTTCAGTACAGGAGATTGGGGTGCTGGTGACATCAGCTAGCACACCAAGATGGTAATGATGGCCTTGACCATGTAGGTCACTAAGAAAAGTCTGATACTCTACCTGCATAAGGTACTTATTTAATAAGGTACTTATTTAATTATTTATGTATTATTAAAACCAGATTTCTTTGTGTTTGACAAAAACATACCAAGCCAAGGGCTGTCTGGCAATATCTTCTGGTGGGGGGAGGCCTACACATTTACTGCACTGCCATCTCTGTAGGAATTCTTACACAATATGGAAGCTGAGCTGGGCCTGCAAGGTGCTCTCTCACTCCAAGTTTGCCTGGTTATAGGGATCTAGATGCCTGCGGAAGGATGCTTGTTTTGTGCCTGAAGTTGCTTGACTTCTGCTCACTGGAATTTGGCTGCAACAACTACACATGCCAGCATTCTTGGAGATTCCTCTGAGCAAGCAGAGTGATCATGCAGAGGACATATAAATGATGGAGACCTACCTTCCCTTGAGAGCAGGGGTGCAGGGCAAGAATAGAGATGGTCAAAATGCTATAGGTAAAATATACATACTGAATGAGGTGTTCTGTCGAAGGTGCTCAGAGTAGAGTTGAGGGAATGGTTGAGAGTGAGGGAGACAGGTGAGCTGAGTAGTAAAAGACAAACAAAAGTCAAATAGGCTGAGAGAAGGAAAGTTTTTACATCCAAGAAGCTGGCAGGGTCCAAGGTGGGGAAGAAGCAGAGATGGCTGAGGTTGGCAGGGAGCGTGGAGCGAGGAGCCACTGGAAATTAGAAAGATGGGGTCATCCTAATGCATGTAGGCTTTCCCCTGTGTGAAGCAGGTGCCTCTGAAGCATTTACTTTGGAGACAACCATGAGGAGATCTGGAATGTATTAAGTTTACTCTGGTAGAGTGGCAAGGGAGGACTAAGTGAGAAGGTGACTGAGCCGGGCAGAGGACTTTGGAGGCTATTCCAGCCATAGAGGAGTTCAGTGATAATAGCCTGAACTTGGGCATATCAGCAACTAAAAATGGTAGCGACTTGCATAATCAGCACTTTCCAAGTACATGAAAAAGGAGTCAAAAGAGAAGGGTTTTCTTTCATGATAGGAGGACAAAGCATCGAAAGAATATCACACCATTGCTTGCTTGCTTAAATGCTTAAGGGTGAAATCTTTTCTCTCCTCCTTTGAAATGGGCAGGACCATTCTTCATCTTCCTTTGAAATCCTCTGTTAACTCATATCCAGATTCATTTCTAGAAGGCCTTTGTTCAAGTATATTGATATTGACATCTCTGTCACAGGTCTCTGGATAGAATATTAGATTCTGTAGCTATTTTGTGTCTCTTGGTGAATGATGATCTTGCCAAGATTGTACATCAAAAGGACACCTTGGAAAAAACATGTGTTGGAAATAATATGGATTCAGGCCAGATATGTGTTCTTCTGAGTGATGAATGATTTTAAAAAAGATGCTTGCCAAGTTCTTCCTTGGAGGGTGGGTAGGATATCAGGTACAATATAAACATAGCCCTTTAGAGAAAAGTCAAAGAAGAGAATATTTCCATTATAGACAAGCCAAAAGCTAAGAAGCAACAACCTCCTGAAATTATACAGAGAATGAAAGACAGGCAAATGCAATTATTTTCACCATGTGATCTGTAGAACCTTAGAAACCCATCTGTAACAGTTTAGGATTAGAGAAGTGCAGGCACCAACCCTTGGAAACATCTCTGCGATGCATTCCAGCACATAAACGTTGTACTTGACATTTAATGAATAATGCATTATTATATAGTATAGGAAAACTTGTCTCAGAAAACCACCCATTTGAACCCAATGACAACAACTTTATTCTTGGATCTTAACCACTCCTGGTTTTATTGGACTGTGCTGGTTTTCTCCAGATGTGCATAATATCTTGCAAATTAGATACAGAAAATAAAATTGACACTTGAATGTCATTTTGGAATACATGCTTGTTTCTCTGTGTAATGTAATATAAAGTATATTTGAATCATATCTATATATTTTTGTGTGTGTATGGGTGTGTACATGTGTGTATGTGTGTGCATGTATACCATGTGTGTCAGTCCTGGGTCTTGAACTCAGGGCCTGGGCACTGTCCTTCAGCTTTTTTTGCTCAAGGCTAATGCTCAACCACTTGAGCCACAGCTCCACTTCTGACTTTTTGATGCTTAAATAGAGATTAGAGTCTCTTTGAACTGCTATGATCAGATCTCAGCCTCCTGATTAGCTTGGGTTAAAGGTGAGAGCCACTGGCATTCAGCTTCATATATATTTTAATAATTGTACAGTTGATGTAGAATATAATGCTCCGTAGAGTAGCTTACTTCTCAGTTCTCCATTAACTGTTGTTATGCTACACTTGTAACAGTTTTTTCAGGCCTTTGATTCTATTATTTATGCATTGGGTTAAAACATTTTATTGTTCTCTTTCACAGTTCTGAGGTATGACTGATCTCAATTGCATTGTTCATTCTTGGGCTCTTTTAGGAGTTGTATTTACCAGGACTCCAGGGATGGACAGGGCAAAATATCCAAGATAAGTACTCACATGGCTGGCTTTGGTTGCTGGTGTTGGCTGTGGGTCTATTTTCAAAACAGAGGTACTTAATTCATTTGGGAGAATGACGACAAAATCAGGAAGTAAACATGGTATGTCATCCTGTAGCATATTTCTTTATTTAATTGAAAATAGGAAAAACCCAGATACAACTGAAGAATAAATGCAAATGTATGTATTTCTCAGACAACGTGAAATCATAAAGAAATTTTGCATCTTGAACAAAATTTCAATTGCTCTAAACTACTTCCTGGATCTCTCTGCCTCTGAATCTTTACTTCTTCTTTTATTTATTTATTATTGTGAAAATACTGTACAGAGGGGTTACAATTACATGGGCAAGATAATGAGTAATTTCTTATCAAGCATTGTAACCTCCTCCTTTGTTTCCCCTTC
>NW_012267257.1:484646-488229 GCF_000151885.1 Dipodomys ordii
ATGCCCAAAAGTGGGATTGCTGGGTCATAGGGGAGCTCTATGTGGAGTCTTTTGAGGAACCTCCATACTACTTTCCGAAGTGGTTGAACAAGTTTGAACCTTTACTTCTTCTGTTTCCTTTTACTTTATTTCCTTTTGTCCCCTTGTGTCAGATCCAAAACTTAAACTCAGGGCTTCTTGTTTGGCTTTCTTGCTCAGCTTTCTTGCGCAGATCTTGTATTTTACCACTTGACACAGGCCTCCAGTCCAGCATTTTGCTAGTGAATCGGAGAGGGAGTCTCAGACTTTTTTTTTGTGCCCTGTCTGGCTTTGAATGTGATCCTCTACATTTCAGCCTCTTGAATAACTAATATTATAGATGGCCAGTGAGGCCTGGCCTCACTTGATTCTTGATCTGGGTGCTTTGCAAGAAGCACAGCATAGCTTTGGGAAACTGATGGGCTGGATTCGGGATCATCTTATCTTGTCCCTATAGTGTCCCTATTGTCATAAGCAAGGATGTTAGAGGAACTGGACCTTATTTCTCTATCTGTAGAATGGGGAAATTTAAATGCAATTAGGTGGTTAATATTCAATTTGACTTTAGCATCTTGTGTAGTAAAACAAATATAAAAATTTAAAACACACTATAATTGGGAAAAATCATTATAAAATAGGGTTCTTGGGCTGGGAAGGTGGCTCAGTGGTAGAGCGCTTGCCTTGCATGCATGAGGCCCTGGGTTCGATTCCTCAGCACCACATAAGCAGAAAAAAAAGCCGGAAGTGGCACTGTGGCTCAAGTGGTAGAGCACTCGCCTTGAGCTGAAGCGCTGAGGGACAGTGCCCAGGCCTAGAGTTCAGGCCCCACGACTGGAACCCCCCAAAAAATAGGGTTCTTAGAGACTGGACCCCCGCTCCATTTTTCCTGTGTGCTATTCCTTATTATTATTTTTTCATTACTCTGGTTTAGTTCCTTGTTGTTCCTAAATTAACTTGATGTAAATTCTCTTTGCATTTTAAACACAAAGATATACACTTTTATACCAGTCATTCAGATTTTTGTGTGAAGCTACCTTACCAGAGCATTTTTCGTGACCAGTAGCACATTTACCTTTTTTACCCATCCCAATCTTCTACTTTTACTCTACCTCTTCCTTTTATTCTGGTGTGTTTGTTGTCCATTTTTATTTCTCCTTTTTATTTTTAGAGCAGAATGAGTTATTCCTCTTACCATACATTAGTTTTACAAGGAGGGTTTCACTGTAACATTTCCACACATGTAAACCACATATCCCAATTGACCTCGCTTTTTCTATCTCTCTTTTTAAAATCTCATTTCCCTTTTTAAAGTCAACTTCAACTGTTGTCATTAGTTTGTATTCATACATGCAAATAAACTATTTCCACCTTATTCATCCTTATTCACACTCTTCATTGGTCCCCTGCTGAAAGTCACTCTCTCATCTCAGCCTCTTACTTTTTCTGATATTTTTAAAATGTGTATCAATGTTCTAGAGGGTTTCACTATGGTATTTCAGAAATGCATATAGTATATTTTATTCAGAATAGTCCTCTGTATTGCTTACTATTTTTCTCTTGTTTATACCTTTCCTTGGTGATATTTTATGTACTTGTTTATTGTCTGCCTTTCATAAATAGAAGACAGTTCCCTAAGGGTAGGGACTTTAAAAAGTGTTTCTATTGACTCATAAAAAATAAAACTTGTACATAATAATGAGATACATGTAATGTTTTGATACACATGAACATTGCACAATGTTTTTCAAGTTAAACATATTTATCTCCTTAACCATTAATCATTTCTTTATGGAGGAAACTTTCAAATTTCTTTCTTCTAGATTAAAAAATAATATACATGATCACATTTGTTATTTATAGGTACCTGACTATGCAAGAGCCAGAACCAACTCCTATTCAGGTGTAAGTTAGTATCCATCAATGCACCTTTCCCTAGTCCCTCCCACTATTCTCCCCACATCTAAAAAATACCATCATTCTGTGCATTTCCTTTTGTCTTTACTCCTTCCTTCCTTCCCTCCCTCCTTTCTCTCTCTCTCTCTCTTTCTTTCTTTCTCTCTCTCTCTTCCTTCCTTCCTTTCTTTCTTTGTTTATTGTTGTTGGTAGTATTGGGGTTTGAACTCCAGGCATCATATTCATATTTTCTAAGTTGGCACTCTACCACTTGAGCAATGCCTCCAGCCCTGCTTTTTGCCGCTTATTTTGGAGATGGAGTCTAGTGAACTTTTCTGTCCTGATTGACCTTGAACCACACATCCCCTAAATCTCAGCCTCCTGAGTAGCTAGGATTACAGGCATGAGCCGCCAGTGTCCAGCTCGTAACTTCTTTGAAATCAAGATCATGCCATTCTTGTCTTCCTGAGCCTGGGTTATTTTACTTAACATGGTGATCTCCATTGTAATCCATGACAATAGGACGACAGGATTTTGTTTGTATTTAAGGCTGAACAACGTTCCGTTGTATAAGTGTATTACATTTTCCTCATTATGTTAACCCGCTGATGGACATTAGGTTGATTCCACTTTTCAGCTAATGAAAATACTGCTTCCATAAGCAGATATGTCTGACATACTGATTTTATTTCCTTTGTATATCCAGAAGTGCTGGATTTAAAAAATTTATTGTATCTACACACAACCTAAAAATGAAGAAAAATGAGGGAAGAGGGGGTCTGGGAGGGGTGAGTGAGAAGGTTGAAAGGGATGTATGTAATTGATCAAGAGCTACTGTATCCATAAACTGCTTTGTTGGGTGGCAGCTCCTTTGGACAACTACTTAAACATAATAAAAATATTCAAAAAAGAAAAAAGTTATTGTAAAGGTGATATTCAGAGGGCCTACAGTTAAATGAGCTAGGCAGTGAGTACATTTCTTTTTGAACAGTATTACCCACTCCCCTCATTTTCTCCCACTTCCTCTGCCCCCCCACTGCTGAATACCCCCCTCCCAGTTGTTCTAATGGTTTTGAGAAACTCTTATACTGTTTCCCCACAGTAGCATTTTATTTCACTTCTTTATCCCTATTATTTAAAACCAAACTTAGCTCATAGCAGAGCTTCAACAGGTATTTATAAAATGAAGAAAAGCATGACTTCTACTTTTTTTTTTTTTTTTTTTGGTCCTGGGGCTTGACCTCTGGACTTGGGCACTGTCCCTCAGCTCTTCAGCTCAAGGCTAGTGCTCTACTGGTTGAGCCACAGCGCCACTTCTGATTTTCTGAGTGGCTTATTGGAGATGAAAGTCTCATGGACTTTCCTGCCTAGGCTGGCTTTAAACTGCAATCCTCAGATCTCAGCCCCCTGAGTAGCTAGGGGTTACAGGCTGGTGCCTGGCTGATTTCTACTCTTAAAAAACAGTTTAGTCTTCACATCTTTCATGTCACAGTATTTGATCCTGACATGAGGAAGTTGTAAAATTTCACCATCACAATTGTCATGCAATAGGGCAATGGGGGCTGAGTTTGAGTAGAGGAGGGGAGGGTGGCTGGGAGGGTCTATGGAGGGGAGGGTGGCTGGGAGGGTCTATGGAGGGGAGGGTGGCTGGGAGGGTCTATGGAGGGGAGGG
>NW_012267257.1:488279-506147 GCF_000151885.1 Dipodomys ordii
AGGGTCTATGGAGGGGAGGGTGGCTGGGAGGGTCTATGGAGGGGAGGGTGGCTGGGAGGGTCTATGGAGGGGAGGGTGGCTGGGAGGGTCTATGGGTGCATAACCCTTCCCTCTATGCGTGCACTGGAACTTCATCCAGCTCTAGCTGCTTATTCCATTTTACTAGTGTGGCTTAACAGTAGAGCATGTGCTTAGTTAGCATGCATGGTGCCCTAGTTTCAATCCCTTACGCCACACACACACACACACACACACACACACACACACACACACACACACACACACAGAGTTATTAAACAAGCTAGAAATGTGCATGATGAAAGATGAAAAAAATTGATGTTTGAATGTTGGCTCCAAGAAAAGATTTTAAGTGGTTATTGTTGAAAGAAATTATGCCCTGTGCTGTATGCACTTTCAATCTTCTCTCCCACCCCTCATGACCTGAAAGAGAGTAGGATGTCCATGCATGCTTAAAACACCCAGTAGTCCTTATGCCTTATTCTAGCTACTTATCTGGAAGAGTTCTGACCCCCAAGGAATGTCCTGATGGACTCTAGTAGGAATTTATAAAGATAGGGACCTAGAGTTAGGAGTCTAATTCTATTGATTTTAAATTAGCCTGGTCCCAAATAATTTTCCTGGATGAACCTCGCCTTCCCTGCTCCTGTTTGTGGCTGCTCCTGAGGTTGGCTAACTTGGGTTTGTTTGCATCCTTATTTGTGTCAGGCCAACTGACATGCATGCATGTTCTTTAAGGTTCCACCGCATACTGCTTAGGCTCCTTATGTGCCCTGGGTTTCATCTCACAGAATGTGAGAGCTGAGGGCTATTGATGGCTGAGCCCCAGCAGTGCCTAATGTAGAAACTCACCCATAAGTCCGTACAAGAAACACTGGCTTAACTTGCTGGGTGACAATACTCACACCTGTATTCCTAGCTACTCAGGAGGCTGAGAGCTTCAGATTATGGATTAAACACAGCCTAAGCAGGCAAGGTCATGAGACACTTACCTTAAATTAACCACTAAAAATGAAGTGGAGCTGGGCCTCAAGTGGTAGAATACCACCCTGGAGCAAAAAACTCAGGGACAGCACCTAGGCCCGAATTCAAGCTCTAGCACTGGCACATCCATATAACAATAAAAAGAAATACTGCCTGAACTTGAACTCTTTCAGTTAGGGCAGGTAGGGAGAAAGGTGTCTAGCATTAACACACTCCAATCCCTGTATGTGTTATGAGGAGCCATTAACATTGATAGTTCAGAACCAGTCTTTGAAATCCTTCTTCTAGCAGATGCCCAGATTGAAGAGTGACTTTCTGACAGAGAGAGAGAGAGAGAGAGTATTTAATTGGCATTGAATCCCTAAGATATCCATGTATGCAAGGCTCAGGTGTCATAAATTTAAATTTAGTTAACAGACAGTCTTCAGAGTTGGAAATAGTTTTGTTTTGTTTTTTCCTGAAGAAAAACACTTTCACAGAGGTGCAGTGTTCTGCTTCCATGAAGAAAGGCTACCTGGATGCCTACAACAGAACCCAGTTTTGCACAATACCTTCAAGTGCAATGTGAGGCTTCGGGGTAATGTGATCTGTTTTCACATAGCCTAGTGTTGGGGTGCTGCGCCCACTCACTCTAAAGGTTACTATCTCTCTTTTATTGTAGTTACAAAAGCTAACTGCAAAACCCGAAACCTTGCTGGGAAATTGCCTGCCTACACAAAGAACACAGAGACCCTATCGTTTCAGAGTTCAGCTCTTTCCGAGCTTTGTAATAAAGGCGTTTTTGTCTGTTTCTGAGGCTCCAGGCATGGAGAAGCTGCAGATCCAGGTTAGCTGATGGCTTGGAGGGTTTTTCACTGGGAGAAGGCTCTCTTTTAAGTACAAACTAGCTTGCAATGGCTAGGTAGGATTGCAGCTGTGTTAGGGCACAGATGTGGGACCTTGGGAAGAGGAAGAGGGCAGAAAGCTTCTACTAGATGAAGGTGCCTGGGCTGGGAAGGTGGCTCAGTGGTAGAGTGCTTGCCCTCAGTGAAGCCCTGGGTTCGATTCCTCAGTACCACATACACAGAAAAAGCCAGGAGTGGTGCTGTGGTTCAAGTGGTAGAGTGCTAGCCTTGAGCAAAAGAAGCTGGACAGTGCCCAGGCCCTGAGTTCAAGCCTCAAGATGGGGACGGGGGCGGTGGGAGGGGGAGGGAGAACATCTCCAGCTTAGATGAAGGCTCCTATGCTTTCAGATCCCTGGGCTTTCCTGGAGGGAGGTGTGAGAGGGAGCTGTTCCCTGCTGTGTGCATCATGGCTGAATACTATAATCACCAGGCAGAGGGAGTTGGACTGTGTTTATTTTTATCCCAACTGCCAGCATCATCACAGTGTGTGATCCAAATTTACACTATGCATCCTCACAGGGCCTGAGCCCCTACTGCCCAGCCAGCTGCTTACTAGCTAAGTAAGCGAGTATTGAACTGTGTTCTAACTGCAGGTGTGCTGTTCACTGGGAGTGTGTGCACTCGTGGCTGCATGGATGTGAGCAGAGACGTGCAGATGTGCTCGTGCATGTAGAAGTTGGGGGAGACACAGCCAATTCTTTAAACCAACACCTTCCTCCCCACTCTCCTTAGGAAAAACTTGGTTTCTGGGGCAGTGGTGTGCTTAGCTTCTGAGATCGAATTTCCCTTGAGCTGGGTGTGGCTGCATGATCAGACTTTGGCTGACCAGATTTAGGCTATTCTGTGGGACTTCCAGGAAGCTTCTTAGAAGGGAAGGTGGGTGGAGGGAGGGAGCTTTGCCCATGGTCCTCCCCTTCTTCCTGCTGACTAGAGACTGGCACGGGGTGGGGGTGGGGATGGTTTTGTGGACTTTTACTGAGTCACTACACCATACCTGACCTGTCTATTGTAAGATTAAAAAAAAAGCATTTCCACTAGCATATGTTAGTTGTACAAAGGAAATTTCATTGTGACATTTTCGTACATACATACAATGTACCCCATCAACCTCAGCTCCCCTATTAACGCTGTTCCCCCTTTCATACATGCATATGAAATAAATACATTGATCATGTCCACCTGCATTCATCCTCCACCCTCCTGCTGACACCCTACCCCAACAGAGCCTGTTTTACTTGCCTGTTTTGAACTTAGAATAATTATATTTTGCACATGCTTATATTACATTTCAATCAGAATAGCCCTCTCTGTTGCTCTCTCTTTCCCATCTCCCACCCCTACTGTTCAGTAGCATTCAGTGCGATTTTTATGCGATTTTCCTACACAGGCATACAATGTAAGTGATATTGAAATACAATGCTTCTATGGTATTTTGGGGGGTGAGAAAAAATATCTTTGTGCTTTTAGATCACTATTTTTGTATCCTTTCTCACAAGCAGGCAAATGCAATTTCTATCTATTTATCAACCTGGGTTTAACATTAACTGAACCAGATTCTATGGATGATTACACAGAGGGCTGAGAACCAGGCCAAGCACAGAATAAGTGTGCATAAAGGCTAGTTATTAAGCCTCTCTGGGGAATCATTAAATCCACCAATCATCTCTGAGTTTACACTTTAATGGAGATATGTCCACTTTCATGTGGCTTTGTGCTAAGATTAAAGGAACTCTAAAAAAAAGGTAGCCTGAACTTGGTTGCTCTCCTTGAACTGTTTGACCCATGAGATGGGAGCATGTATTCATTGCTGCCTTCATTTATCTACACTGGGAGTATTTCTTTAGTACATGTTATATGTGTGGCAGATTTTGATGTTGATGAGGTTCCTAGGGGTGGTTATATCCAAAGAAAAATGAGAGGAAACCCCTGAGTTAAAGCTTCTACAATTGAAGAGAAATATTCAACAAATAATAATAACAACCAATGTTTTCTGAACATTTACTTTACCAGATACAGGGACTTAAATGTGTCATCCCAGCTAGTATTGATAATAATCCTTTCTATTGTTTTTCTCATTATACCAATAAGGTAAGAGATGCACCATAGTTAGAGTAAGTGGTAACATTTCCATAAGGTGTTTGTGTGGCTCTTAATCTTTCCAATAATTATAGTATTTCGTCATTTATGTACAAAGCTCTGTGCTGTGTAGTAGGTATTGTAATACAGAGGTCCTCAAAATCCTAACAACTACAGCAGAGATTCACCTGGGAAATACTAGAAATGGAACCACATTGCCTTTCTGCCTCAAAGTTTCAATAAGCCCTCCTTTCTCTCTCTGTCTCTGTCTCCTCCTGGCTTCCTGTCTCTGTGCCTAGTGCTAGGCTTGAACTCAGAGCCTGGATGCTGCCCCTTAGATTTTGTGCTCAAGGCTAGTGCTCTACCACTTGAGCCACAGCTCCACTCCTGGCTTTGTAGCAGTTAACTGGAGATAAAGTCTCATAAACTTTCCTACCCAGACTGACTTTGAGAGCTGCAATCCTCAGATCTCAGCCTCCTGAGTAGGTGGGATTACTGATAGGAGCCACCACCATCTGGCATGCCCTTCTCTCTTGTGTCCATTGAAATTCAAGACCCAGGGTTGTAAGGGATAAGCAGGTAGGTGAAATTTATTTTTAAGTTAGATTGTGGAGTATGTAGGTGTAAAAGTATCTAGAACTCAAAGCAGATAAAATAATGTACACAAAAAAGGCCTGGAATCTTACTGAATTTGAGTGTAGTGTCAGAATTCATTTCTTCCAGAAAGCTGGGAAACCAGATTTGAAGGGCAAAATCTTCCAACATCAAATGTGGAGACACAATCAAGTTAAAAAGAAAAATAAACAGGTAAAATAAAACCAATCTGCGAGGCCAGAGCCAGCCTGCGAGTCCCTGCTGAGGACAATGATTGACCATCAAGATAAATTTAGGAGTGCACACACACAGGCAAGGTTCTACTTCTCTGTGAAGTTCATAGCCTAAAATAATAGGCAAAGCAGGAACAAAGTTCAAAGATAGTTGTATATGTTCTTAAGAGGTTTCACTCCCTCAAGAGCCAGAAAAAAACAAGAAATTTTGAATTTTACCTCACTTTGAGGACACAATCTTCAATTGTGGGTAAAAGATTCTCATATAATTTTGTTGACTATTCTTTCTGTGTTTTATATAAGTAAATTTAAAGTCAATCAGCTAAAATCTGATGTTTTAATTGATATTAAGGGCTTATACTATCCATTTTTGTGTTCTCTGTTGTCTAGTGTTTCTTTAAATAACAAGAAAATGCTATAAGAAAGGTTGATTACAGAAATATTTATTATAAACAAGATAAGGAATCAGCCTAGATACCCCTCAATGGATGAATAGAAGTGATACACACACACACACACACAGAGGCATTCTATTGCCTCCATCAGAAAGAGTGGTACTGTACCATTCATAAGAAAATGAAAAGACTTGGAATTATATTAAGTGAAGTAAGCTAGACCCACATTTTCCTTCATTTATGATAGCTAGAATGTGCCTATAAATATATAAGTAGATATACTGGGTGATATGCAACTGTTTACAAATGACTTAACTGACGTATAAAGGCTCTATGGAGAGCTAAAATAGTATAATTATTTAAAAAGTTGAAGTCAAAACCCAACAAGACAAGTACCAGGAAATAGGTACTTGCAAGAACAGAGGTAGGACCAAGGGGAAAAGGGTAGACAAATGAAAAGGGGAAGGGGAGTATAATGCAGTCGAGAATTTGAAGCCGGGTGCTGTTGACTCATACCTGCAATCCTAGCTATTCAGGAGGCTGAGATCTGAGGATCACAGTTCAAAGTCAGCCTGTGCAGGAAAATCCATGAGTTCAACTCATGACTGACAAATAAAATTTGTTGATTATACCACAGATTTAAGAAAACAAGGGAAGGGGTAGATTAAAGGGTTGTGAAAATATTGAAGAGATGACACAGATCAAGATGCATTGTATACAAAAACTGCTTTGTTAAATGGCAAAAAATTCAATACATATCCTATAAAATTAAGAAAAGTAAGGGAAGAGGTGGATTGGGAGGACTGGGTGTGAATGTTGAAAAGGATAACATGGATCAAGATGCACTATATTCATAAACCGCTTTGTTGAATGGCAGTACCTTTATACAACTGCCCAAAGATAATAAAAATAGTTTTAAAAAGAAATATTTTCCATACTTTGGAGGCCATGTTCACACACTTAGGGCCGGAAAGAATTTGTTTCTGATGAGGATGGGTGGTGGATAGGGGAGGAGAAGGAGGATAGGGTGAGAGGAGGGACAAGAATAAATAAGCTCCTTACTGGAAATGTAGTTTTTGTAGAACAAGTTTACAAAGCCACATCCTTTCCAATGGGTCTCTGATACTTTTCCTGGTCCAATTTTGGTATCTGTCTTTGTATTCCCTCTCTGTTCCTTCCTTCCCCCCAAACCGTATGCCTGTTGCAGTGCTGTATATTGTTTAGGTCGTAACTCTTTAAAACTTCTTTCAGCCCCAGTGTCTATTCAACAGGTTGACATTAAAAGTGTTAATGGCTATGGGTCTGCTTCATTTAATTGAGGAAAATGATATTAGTTTATATGTACAGGGGAGATTAGTTTTTCTTTACAAACACATTTCCTGGTTTAGAAGAATTGAATTAATTTAAACAAAAATAGTACATAGCATATAGTGTGGTAGCATGTATGAATGACACCACAGTAAAATTGTGCGGGGGAAGCTGGAGATTGCAAACCATCAACACAGATTCACAGTGAATGTCTTTCAAATTAAATTGTGAGAAAAGCAAATTAAATTTTTTGGTCAGGGGATGGAGCAGGAGGGAGGTAAGGGGGTAATAATGAAGGGGCAGTGACTGGCTAAGGGGCAGCAAAGAGATTTTGAAGCTGGAACTAAGGTACATATGATGTATGTGGACAGGGAAGGGAACAGACTCATTTATATTTATTTTATATTATATTTACATTGTATTTTCTGGCCACAGAGTGGCAAGCAAAATGTGTATTTTAGCCAGGCGCTGGTGGCTCATGCCTATAATCGTCGCTACTCAGGAGGCTGAGATCTGAAGATCATAGTTCAAAGCCAGCCCCAGGAAGGAACATTTGTGAGATGCTTATCTCCAATCAGCCACCAGAAAACTAGTAGTGGTGCTGTGGCTCAAGGTGTTAGAGTGCTAGTCTTGAGTGAAAAAGCTCAGGGACAGCACCCAGATCCTGAATTCAAGCCCCATGACTGACCAAAAAAAAAAAAGTGTATATTATACCCTTTTTAAATTGTGAAATCATTGCGAATGATAGGAAAAGACATTTCAGGGTCCTTAAGAGAGTATAGGTGGAAATGAACCCTGAACTGGAGATAGGATGAAAAATGGGGGACATGTCCTAGATTGATAGAGTGATCTCATTTAGGGTGGTAGATACAGACCAGTTTGATTTTTACAGCTAAAGGGCAGGCTTGTGCCCATGATTTATGAAGAATTTATGCTTTTGCTTACCCATAATACCCTCCCCAGAAAGACATTTCTTGACAGAAGATTTGAAGCCTGACCTATGACTACTGATTGAGTTGCTGTCTTCCAATCCTGCACATGCGTAGCAATGTAGGGGCAAAAAGAAAGATTGTTTAGTTCTTTTTTTTTGAGGGGGGAGAGGAGGGAGGGCATGGGTCTTGAACTCTGGGCCTGGGCGCTGTCTCTGAGCTCTTCAGCTCAAGGAGAGTTGTCTACCACTTGAGCCACAGCACCACTTTTGGTTTTCTGGTGGTTTATTGGAGATAAGAGTTTCATGGACTTTCCTGCCCAGACTAACTCTGAACGGTGATCCTCAGATCTCAACCTCCTGAGTAGCTAATTCTTTTTCTATCACTCCGATTTTCCCTGTGATCATTACTTTCTGGTATTTCCCAAAAGCAACAGCAGCCTGGGGACTGTTGGTATGGGATGGGATGTCAGAATGGCTCATTCTAGTTGAATCTGAAGATCTCAGACTGACGCTATTTGTATTCTGCCAAAGTCAGGTGCAATTTATAATATGAAAATACCCTAATAAAGGGAAAACAAACAAATAAAAAAACATGAATGGACCTTTAAGCTCTTGAAGGGTTCATAAGTCATAATTTTTTGTGTGTGTGTGTGTGTGTGTGTGTGTGTGTGTGTGTGTGTATGAGTACTTTTATTGTGCCAGTCCGGAGGCTTGAACTCAGAGGTCAGCACTGTCCCTGAGCTTTTGCGCTCAAGGCTAGCTTTCTACCACTTGAGCCACAGTTCCATTTCCAGCTTTTTTGATGGTTAATTGGAGATGAGTTTCACAAACTTTCCTGCCTGCTGGTTAGGATAGCAGTCCTCAGACCTCAGCCTCCTCCTGAGTAGCTAAGATTACAGGCGTCAGCCACCAGCTCCCAGCCTTTTTGTGAGTACTTTTATGGCTTTTTTTTTTCCAGCTGGCCACAATCCCTGTAGGGAGAATATTTGACTTTCATGAGAAGTTACCCAAAAAGATAGCTCAGTCTACTTTGGGCCTTGGCTGTGCAAACATAAAACATCAATTTTAGTTAAATTTTAGACATATATCCTTTTTCTGTTGTTGTTGTTAATTTTTTTTTAACTTTTCCTTGGGGGTTTGTATGATGGAGCAATGGTCAGAAATTATTTCAACAGTTTGACCCTCCCAGTCCCCATCTGAGGAACCAGGCTGCTAGGCTTGGCCAAGAAAAAAAAAAGTACTTGGGTTTCAAAACCTTCTGACCCAGTAAAGTTTCAATTTTGTAGTCTTTGAAGACTGATGTGAAATGTGGCAAACTGCATGGCAGATTTACCAATTGTTTGGAGAAGTCTTTTGCCTCTTTGGGCAAGAAATATCATGGCCAGGATTTTAAGAGCCTTTCTTTTTATGTTTCTGAGTAGCTGGGACTGTACAATTTTTGAAGTCCTCTTATCTGCCTAGACAGTCTTTGATCCACCCACCTTAAAAAGAACAGGAAAAAGGGTTTGTTTTGAGAGTTTGTCACACCCTAAGTGGAAGTTTTTCAGTTGTGTATTAGACTGGACAGATTAAACACATTTAAATATAGCATCTCAAAATATGTTGTCTACAATTTAATGAGGAAATGAATTAAACCGAATTTGGCCTTGGGATAAAAAGAAGTTTAACAAAATATTATCTTGATGAGAAAATGCCTTTATGGTAATTTGATTTGTTTTTAATCCTCAATTCTTTTTTACTATAAGTTGAAATCATAAATATTACAGTAAATCAACTAAGTATTACATTAAAAGTAAAAGCAACTCATTTAAACTTTTTCTCTCATTTTAGAACTTTAAGAATTACAACAGTTATTTTGATATTTTAGTGTTTTGTGGCTAAGGGAAATTAGAAAGAGATTTTAATGCACTTCCTTTGGTCTTGTAATAGTAAAAGAAAGCAAAATATACTTCCTAAAGGTGTTATTATATCTGGATTTGATTTCCTTGGAATGGAAAAGAATTAGCAAGAAAATCTGAGCCACTGTTTAACTCATCCTATTTTCTCAAGATAGGAGAGCTGTTAGAATATTTAGAACTAAATGATACTAAGAATATGATTAAATTTTAATGAATACACGGAATGAAGAACTTGAAATAGAAAACTTACTAGGATTTTTGAAATCTAATCTAAATAAAAAGGAGATGGGAAAAATAAAGTTGTATCTTCTAGGTGAAGACACACCTTGTCTCACTTTGAAATGTGATACCAGCTCTGTGTACAGCCTTCTTTATTTCATGTAGGCAAACTAAAGCTCCTCCTACTTCAATTGCCCTTTGCCTGAAAACCTAAGTTCAAGTTCATGTAATGTTTGGAGGTAACTACTTTGACCCAGAGTAAAGGTTAATGGAATACAAGATTTCCAAGTTGTGATAATAGTGCACCAATAGACATGCTGATGTTATTTTTTTAATGTATCTTTTAGAAAGATGTTTAACTCTGCATTATAGCATGTGCCACTATTTCTAATGAAAAACAAGCTGTGACTGAGATTGGTGGTTGGTTTTGGTGTTAATCTTGGCATTCCTACATTTTAGTTTTGTGTCCACTAAAAAGTCAGTGTATCTGAGACACAATTTCACATTTGTAAGTTGAGTAAAAATAATAACCTCTACTTATTAAATGAACATCTAATGAGAAAACAGGTAAGTCATCTGCTAATAGAATCATTTCGTTATTGTCCTTTCCATTATTTCAATATTAAAAATCACTAATGTTAAGCATTTCCTGAATTTTACCATTCAAAGTGCTTTTCCAAGTTTCCTAGTGCTTTTTATCTTTCTTTAGCCCCATCCCTTTCGTATTTTCAGCCCTCTTTCCCCACTTTGATCTGAAATTCAACCCCATAATACTTAAACATCCTATCTTGATTTCCTCTACTTCACTTAACCTTATTATTTGTTTCCCCATCAAAACAAATAACATCTTGATTCCTAGTACCTTCTTACTAAGAACAGTTCAAATATGTAATTGATCTATAAAAATAATGATTATAAATACTTAGAAAGGTTCCACTATTATGTTTCTTCTCAATCCCTCATCATATGTTTGCCTTTAAAAATGAATTTTTCAAGTAGCTAAAATGAGTTTATAGTTTGGTATGATGCAAAGAAAAGTGTGAGGAAAAAGAGTCAAATTCCTATTCAGCTCTACGCTTTGTGGATCCATTATTTCTAAAACCGCAGTTTCTTCATCTGTTTAACATGAAGCAGTTGAGAGATTATTCCTGAGATCCCTTCCAGCTTTAAGAATAATCTATGAATTAATGTCTGTATAAATATACACATGTGCTCTGGATAATGGTTAATGTACCTTGTGACTGATCACATCCCATTATTCAAATGTCCCCCTCGGTGCTTCTGCATGAGTGCAGGGATGGAGCAGAGGACAATGCCTCAGCATGGGTAATTGCATGTCTATTCTGTGAGCAGTTACCCTCCTTGTCACCTTCTACTCCTACAACTGTAGATCTTCAGCAACTTTGATGCATCTAAGTGCTCTTGGTTGGCCTCCATTTTATGACAGATCTTTAAGTTTGTGAAACAGCTGAAGGGGGTTAAATGGTCAAGATCTAGTTCTAGAGAAAAACGGATTTAGCAGTGTGTGTTAGAAGCTGACCCCAAGTTCTTTCTCTGGTGCATTGAGAAGCAGCAACTGCATCTTTCCAGTAGAGCTTATCCAATGGATGGGAGAATCTGCTTCACTGTGTGTGGTACACTGGTTTCACTATCAGGCAAGATCAGAAATAGACATGTCCACTAGGGACATGTCCACTAGGGAATCTTGGTAAGCCAAGATTCCTCTATTTTTACTTACTATTATTATTTTTTAGACAAAGTCTTACTATGTAGCCCAAGCTAGCCTCAAACTCAGAATACTCCTGCCTCAGCCTCCCACATGCTAAGGTACAGGCAGGTGTCACCAGGTCTGACTGGAAATGGCATGCATTGAAGGATTCTCAAATGACTTGTCTTGAAACATATCTTGTCTTGAAACATGGGTTCAGATGCTGAACTCTGACTTCCTGTTTTGGTTAGGGTAAAGGTTCTTGGCTTTCCCATAGCAATCATGGCAGATTTCTAAGAAGTGCTAAGCCCTGCACCACATCATCAGAGGGACAGCTCTGACCTGGATGATCCAGGTGTCCATAGTCTTACTAAAAACTGTTTTAGGCGATTCTCATGCACAGATGCTATTGTTAACCATGCACTTTTGGGGTGGTTCTTGGGTGAAGGTTCCAGTCGTGAATAGGAGCAAAGCAGGGCATCTGGACACTCTGTGTTCAGTGATTAGATACCTTCCAGAAGCCCGTCAGAGGACCCATGTGCGCAGTACCCACAGCCATGTGGCCAGGAGAAGGCATGAGCCAGGGAATGTCTAGGCCAAAGCCCACTGTGCAGAGATTTCCGCAGGAAAGTCAAGACAGGCAAAGGTGAGCAGTTTAGGACTGGCTAGTTTAAATAATTTCAGCAGACTCTAGGATGTAAGGTAGTGCTTAGTTCTCCAGTATCCTGCCTAGATGAATATTAACTCCTGGGGTGTCCAGGCCACATAGAGGGGGGCTGGCTCTTAATCTGGTAGGTCACCCACTTTAAATAAAAAAACCCAAGGTTTACCCTTGGGCATCTCAAGAATTGGCTTGTTTCTTCTGGACCAAAATGTCAAACCAAACATGGACACATAATACTTATTCCTGAAAAGGAAATATATCCTTAATGTTGCTTTGCATTGTGAACCCTAGATACTGAAGAATATTAACTTGACTACAGAAGAGCCAGGGTATCATCGTCTCTGAATGGTAAAGGAAGGGCATGGCACACTTGGAACATACTGTGGGTAGGGATCCCAGAGAGAACCTTGGGCCCCAGGATCTCCTTTAGGGCACAGGGAGCTGCTCTCAATAGGGAGCTGAGGGGAAAGTGCTTGGTTGGCAATGCTGATGTTGAACTTTATCCAGATGCAGCCCCTACATTGCCCTGAAGCTCTGAGCCATTGTCTGCTAAAGTGCCCAAGTGGGTTAAAGTCCACTAAATCAGAATTGGCAAGGCAGTAATGCTGAAGAAGGACAAGGGTGGTTCAGTATGTGAAGAGGCCCAAACCAAAGCCTAGGTTGCAACTTCAATTGTGGCAGTCTGGATGAGAGTTGTGATGACACACATTTGAGGGAAAAAGGAGAAAAGCAAGCAAGATTTAAAAACACAAAGCAAGGTGTTTTCTTAGGAGAAAGCAGAAAGGTGGGTTATGGGCTGTTTATTTGATTTTACTAAGATTATTTAAAACAACCACTTTCAGTTCCTGTTTCTTAGCTTTTTCTGTGGGCCTTGAGGGTCAAACTTAGGTTAAGTAATTTTTTTTTATTGTGAAAATACCGTACAGAGGGGTTACAATTACACCAGCAAGGTAATGAGTACATTTCTTATCAAGCATTGTTGCCTCCTCCTTTGTTTCCCCTTCCCATTCCCCCCCAAAGTTGTAAAGTTGGTTTTTCAAGTGTGTTATATTTTTAGTCAGAGTTCTGAGCTTAAGCAGACTCTGTAGATAAAAGTCCTGATCACAAGTGCTTTTTAATTTATTTTTTCTTTTTGTTTTGTTCCTTTTCTTTTTTTGGTCAGAGTAAGGATCTCTGTGTTACTGCCTAAGGAATGGGCTTTTCTTCTCTGTTGAGTTTATAGTATTAAAAGGCAGGACGACAAGTTTGGATTTTAGCAAGGAGCAAGGAGAAAAGTCCCAGATCATTTTCCCCTTGGTAACTGGTGGTTCAGGATAATCCCTTGACCAGGGCCACAGTGGGTGGCCTTACCAAGTAACAGACTTCTAAGAGAAGGGATCTCAGAACCAGAAGACCAATAATGTTCTCCCAGGTGTCTTTCTTTCTATGTATATGAGCCTTTCCGTTGGATCCCCCACTTCAGAGTGCATATGTGGGAGCCTGAGAGCCCAGATGGGCTGGCTCTGGTCCATGGGCCTCAGCCCCTTCCTGTCTAGAGCCAATCCTGCCCTTCTTTCTCTATGCTGCCTATCTAGTTCTAAATCTCCCCCATCTACACACACACACACACACACACACACACACACACACACACACACACACACACACATCAGCTCTTTGTGCATCTTTGCCTCATACATGAATCAAGGAAATTGAAGTATTGCTCTATAGTCATAGAATAAAGGCTAACAAACACTGAATACTTACTACATAAAAAAGCATTACACAGAATTCTTTACACAGATTATCTCATTTCCTCAGCATAACCCTGGATGCCAGTACTGTTGTAGGAATTTAATCTAGAGACATTAGGTAACTCTCAAAGTCACCCAGGCTGGAGAAGGCTGGTACTGGGGTCCTGCTCCAGACCCCACACTTATAATCTTTCTGTTTATATTGCTTCCCTAAAGAACTTTGTCTCCCTTCGTAAGATGAGTTTTGCAAACTAGTCCCTCTGTTAACCTATTTCCTTGCCTTTTCGTATGCTGTCAAATGAAATGCTAAAGTTGACTGATCAACAGATTGAGTAATCTTATTTTAAGGATAAATAACTGAATAGGAGGGATTAAAGTTAGTTTTTTTAAAAAAAAATAGGAATGTAAGACTATGAGCTGGAAGGAAGACTATGGTAATTTGCAGCTGGGTACCTGTGGCTCATACCTGTAATTTTAGCTACTCAAGCAAAGGCTGAGATTTGAGGATCATGATTTGAAGCTAGCTGAAAATAAAAGGCTGTGAGACTCATCTCTGATTAACCACCACAGAGCCAGAAGTAGAGCTATGGCTTAAGTGGTAGAATAAACATTAGCATTGATCAAAAAAGTCTCAGAGAGCACTGAAGCTCTAAGTTGGAGCCCCAAAATGGACACAGGCATAAACAAACAAAAAAGCAATTTGCTATTGTATCTATGTTCTTATCAGCACTATTTATAATAGCCCATGATTGATGGTAAATGAATATGGTCTTAAAAATTCTAGAATATACTTCTGAATTATAGAATATGTTCTAGAATAGGGGGAAGTTCTAGAATGAGCTCCCACAGGAAGATTATGTTAGTCAATTTTTTATTGTTGTAGAAAATCAACTTGAAAAGAGAGAACCTTTGTTTTAACTTGTGAGTTGGAGGTTTCAGTCCATGTTCAGTTGGCCCATTGCTTTGGGCCTATAGTGAGGCAGCAATTCCTGGTGAGAACGAGGGATGGTAGAAGTTGATTGCCTTGTGGCAGCCAAGAAGGAGGTGTGTGGGGGACAGGATTTGGAATCCCCAAATCCCCTTCCACCACACCCTTGGTGACTTAACCTCCTCTCCCTAGGCCTCTGTTCTTGTTCCCAATGGCGCTACCAGCTGGTGACAACATGGGCCTTTGGGGGATACTTTAAAAACAAACAAACAAAACCACAGCAAGAGCATTATGCCAAGAGAAAAGCCGGATAGAAAAAGACAAATACCATATGATTTCATTTATACAAGGTACTTTGAAGAAACTCACAGAAACTGAAGACGAATGATGACTGCCAAAGACTGGGAGAGGAAGAAATATGGTTTTGATTCATTGTATAGAAATTTCAGTTTGGCAAGATGGAAAATTCTGTAGACTGGATACAGAATGATTTGAATATGCTATTGCTGAACTGGATAGTTAAAATAGTTAAGCCGGTAAATCTTATGTGTATTTTACTCTAACTAAAGAGTAAAAAATAACTACTTTCTTAAATAATAATCACTGCTGGAAATTGGCCTTAAAGCCAAAGTGATGTTACTGTCATAGAACTCTAAAGCAATGTTTATTATCTTTATGTGGGAAAATTTGAACATGTACTTTAGTTTTTGTCTTGAATTTTAATTTATTACTCTGAGTTTATGGTGCAGGTGTACAGGTTAAAGAGTGCAATAATTGTACCCATGACATAGGGAATGCATATAATTCATTTGGGATACTTAACATACTGAAAAAGAAAATACTAAAAAAATTTTAAATTAAAAAAAGCAATTTGCAACCTCATAAAGAGATGGTCTAGTTTCTGAAGATGAGCACACCTAGCATTTCAGAGGGACTCTGTTTCATTACTATTCCCTCTGGCAGGGTAAGGCTTCGTACTGTTTATCAAAGCATCCTTTCATATTGCTTGATTGACGGTCAGCAATTGGCTTCTCCTGGAACAGGCAGTGCAGTGTGGGAAGGCCTGGGCTGTCCTTCAGGTTCTTACTGGCTTGGGGGAATAATGCATGATGCAACATTTTCTGTGAGGTTCACTTTTCTCATCTGGGCAGTGATAGATTTGGACCAGAGGAACCTGTGTATCCTTTCCTGTTCTTTAACCTTTTCCCTAAGGTTTCTGGGGATTGTCATGCATAATGGCTACATGGTTACATTATCAGAAAAGGGCTGGCCTTAGAGAATTTTACCTGGAAGAAAAGAATCTGTCAATTGTTCTTTTAATGCTTGTATGCACTGGTTCAAATGATAAGATCACTAGATTGTCTTTGTAGATTATTTAATACAGATTTATGTCAGGCTTCTTTATAGATTGGTGAATGAAATGAGCTTTCCCAGATAAGACCACAAATCCAAGTAGAAAGGCAGAATCCAGTAGCTCAGAACCTTTTATTAAATTATAACAGAAGAGAATGTTCATCCTATAAAAGCAGCAGCTCCTTTGGAATGTATTTCTTGCTGGACTTCATTCAGAGATAAATAAGTGGAATACTGTTGAAAATTTCTGTGATGTACATGTTGCTGAAAAAATAGACAGGGAAGGCACCATAAGAAAATATCTAGTTCATTAAGCCACAAGGGTGGATGTCTCAGCTGAGTTTTCCCAAAGCAAGCCTGGGGTAGAAATAGTTTATTTGGGGAGTTCATTCCCAGAAGGTTGAGAGAAATGAATGAAGAAACATGAATTGGATGAATGCAGCGGGCAGGAGACAAAGCTAATACGAGGACACATTATCTAGACTAAGACTATAGCAACAGGAACTGGGTTATGCAGGTCTTCTGAGAAGCATATGGCCTGTCTCCAGGATTGTCCATTGGTAGAATGGAAGCTGGCCATTTCCCCACCAGTTATAACTCATTGATGAAGGACTTCTGAGCTGAATGTAGACTGTGGGCTTCTGTACCCTCCAAAGAGGTCTTGAGGCAGTAAAGCAGAATACCAACCTGAGATTTCTAGAACTGCCTGCCAAAACGATGGCTGAAATAACAGGTAAAGGGGATATGATATGGACACCAAAAGCATACCTTAGATAAATCTGACTGGGAGGGGAATAACAAATTGTCCTTTCTACTATTTATCCCCACAGCTCATATGAGAAAGATGATTTGATGTAATGGTTAAACCCATGTGCCTGTATCAGATGCCTTAATTGGTCTGATTTCACTAACATTACCACACACATGGTCTTAAGCAGGAAAGGTGTTTTAGTACATTTCGGCTGTTCTAACAAAACATGATAGACTGGATAATAAATAACAGAAATGTCTTGCCTTCAGTCCTGGAGGTTGCAAGTCAAAAATCAAGATGCTAGCAGATTGGTGACTGGTAAAGGATGACTCTTTTCGCTTCAAAAGGACAAGAAAGCTTTCTTGAGCTGCGTCTCTTCCCTCCTCTCTCCTCTCCTCCTGTTCCTCATCTGCCCTCTCCTTCCTTCCTTCCTTCTTTCTTTTGTGCCTTGCTAGGGCTTGAACTCATGACCTGGACATTGTTCCTGAGCTTTTGTGCTCAGGGTTAATGTTCTACCACTTGAGCCATGACTCCACTTCTGGATTTTTGGTGGTTAATTGAAGATAAGAGTCTCATGAAACTTCCTGCCTGGGCTGGCTTTAAACTAAGATCCTCAGATCTCAACTTCCTGGGTAGCTAGGATTATGGGTATGAGCCACCAGCACCTGGCTCTTGAGCCGCTTTGATTAGGGAACTAATCCTATCCATAAGTACCCCTTCCCTTGTATTTATCATTTTTCCCCAAAGATCTCACCTCTTAACCTATCATATTGAGTACTATCTTCCAGTGTATGATTTTGGGCAATTGCAGTTTTTAACTATTTAGACAGCAGCAATATTTAAGCACTTCAAGCCCTGGTTTTCTCATCTCTGAAATGGTGTTACAGAAAGCTTCCTGTATCTTCCAAGTAAACCATTTAGCATTATTGTAGTAATAGCAGCAGCAGCAGCAGCAGTAGTAGTAGTGGTAGTAGTGGTAGTAGTAGTAGTGGTAGTAGTAGTAGTAGTAGTAGTGGTAGTAATAGTAGTAGTGGTAGTAGTGGTAGTAGTAGTAGTAGTAGTAATATAGGAGATTTGACACTCCTGAGGGTTTCAAGTAATTTAGAATGAGTCAATAGGAAGACATGCTTTATTTTTTTTTGGGTCTGGTCATGGGGCCTGAACTCTGGGCCTAAGCACTGTCCCTCAGCT
>NW_012267257.1:507437-551484 GCF_000151885.1 Dipodomys ordii
GGGCCTGAACTCTGGGCCTGGGCGCTGTCCCTTAGCTCTTCAGCTCAAGGCTAGCGCTCTACCACTTGAGCCACAGTGCCACTTCCGGCTTTTTTTCATTTTGCTTAGGTGGTGCTGGGGAATCGAACCCAGGGCCTCATGCATGCAAGGCAAGCACTCTACCACTGAGCCACCTTCCCAGCCCCAGAAGTTATACTTTTCATCACACATCTAGGGTGGATTTGTTAGATTCTCTAGAAAATGAACCAGATGACTTATTATTTTACTAGATTTTTTTTTATTGTCACCTTTCTCAAGGGCCTGCTTTCTTGTTGATGATAATCCTCTAAGAAACTGCATCTTTAAGCCAGGAGCTGGTGGCTCACACCTGTAATCCTAGCTACTCAGGAGGCTGAGATCTGAGGATTGTGGTTCAAAGCCAGCCCAGGCAGGAAAGTCCATGAAACTCTTATCTCCAAAAAACCACTCAGAAAACTGGAAGTGGTGCTATGGCTCAAGAGGTAGAGTGCTAGCCTTGAGCTGAGGGACAGTGCCCAGACCCAGAGTTCAAGCCCTGCGACCAACAAGAAAAAAAAGAAAAGAAAAAAGAAACTGCATCTGCGTGTGTCATGTAGCACTGCTCTGAAAGTAATACATGGCTGCAAGTGCCCTTAGTCCAACCTTTGGTGTCCTTCTTGGTATGGGATGTGTTTATAGCTAAAGGAGATGTGCTGTCATTTCTATCAGTGCTTGGTTTACTATGCAGTAATGATTTTCTTACAATTTGGAAGGAACTGAAGCTAGAGGGGCTGGTTGGGGATGAGTGAGACTAACGTCTTGCAGAAACATTGCTAATGTGTTCTCAGGAAATCAGCAATTGATATGAAAAGTCGAAAGTTACTTTTGAGTCTGGAGGTCAGCCATTTTTCCCACACGAGGAGTTTTCGTAATGGAAAATAGCTAAAAAATGTTCTACTGATTAAGGAAAGCTTTTGCATTGTACAACTTTCTTTTAGTTACAGTGAAGGTCTGAGGGTCCTGCAAAGAAGATCCTGTTCTGTTTCTTTGGTGAGCTGCTCTAAAGTCTGGGTTGCATTCTTTGGCTCTTTGCTTGAAGCTGAGGTTTTACCAAGCCAAATCCCCAAACAAAAGCCAAAAAAGACGATTGTATGCACTGAAACATTTAGGTTTTCTTGTCATCTTATTGTCAATGGATATATGCATTTAGATTATGATAATAATGTAACTTTGAAGTCCTCTGTGGTGGGTTATCTTGTATAAACCTTCAATCCTAACTAATCTATTTACCTTTCAACAAAACAACGATTTTAATGTTGCAATTCTTGATAAACGGGTTATTTTTAGGAATTGCCATCACCTTGTAACAAAACCAAGAAGACTGTTGGATGTTTTCAGAGCTCACTTCCAAATTTCTATGAAAATATCAATCTTTTCCCTGCATTTAAGACTAGTACAACTCTGATTTTTGCTTCTTGTTCAGGGTGGTTATGACCTTTGCTACCATCACGATGTGTTAAAGTTTAGTGGTAAATTGGCCTGTGTTCTAGGGTTGAGAGTAACCATTTCCCATTAAGTGGATACTTGCTCACCTGGAAGTGTTTTGAGCTTTTGTCTTGCCTCAAACAAAACAGAAAAAGAGAAGATACTGGCTATGTACAATCCTTCTGTATATTGCCTTTATAATAATAAAAATGCATGAAGAAACAAAAAGGCAGATAATTGTGAAAAAGAAGGTATTCTCACAATGAAATAGTTAAATGTGAGAAATGAAATGTTTTAAAACAAAAAAGAAGACTGCAGCAATAGATAGAAGCATAGTGTCCATGAGGATGTTTATTTCTGGGTAATGATCCTGAGCTACAGAGATGGAGGCAGCATGATGCATAGTAGTTCTGAACACCTACTATGAATTTAGCCCTCAGGTAAAGGAAGGCTAAGAAAGTACAAGAAAAGTCTTGTCTTGCATGTTACAACTTGGTTGGTGAAGCATCATACAGACACGGGAAGCAGGTAGATTCCTACACATTGCTCTGTGAAATGGGTCAGAATGAATGAAATATATACAGTAATGTATATATTTCATTTCAAGAATTGGAGAGTCTCACTGCAGGTGGTAGGATTAAAAACTACTATAAAGGATGGATAAGGGTATATTGCAAGAGGACCAGAGAGCAAATTCTCAAGAAAACGATTCTCCTAAAAGTTGATAATATCTGCAATTTTAACTAAATGAATTCATCCTATTGAAGATGCACAGCATGGGGTCTTTTAAGAGAGGTAAGTGGGTCTGGGAAGGTGGCTCAGTGGTGGAGTGCTTGCCTTGCATGCATGAGGCCCTGGGTTCAATTCCTCAGCACCACATAAGTAGAAGAAAGCTGGAAGTGGTGCTGTGGCTCAAGTGGTAAGGTGCTAGCCTTGAGCTGAAGAGGTGAGGGACAGCACCCAGACCCAGAGTTCAGGCCTCAGGACCATTAAAAAAAAGAGAGAGAGAGAGGGAGAGGTAAGTAAAGCCAAATGGATGTGGTAGCTCAGGCCTATAATCCTAGCTAATTGGGAAACGAAGATGAGGAAGATTGTGGTTTGAGGCCAGCCTGGGCAAAAAATGTTTGTAAAACTTCATTTCAACTCACAAAAACCTGGGTGTAGTGGTTCACACTTGTCATCCAGCTAAGCAGGATGTGTGATAAATAGGAAGATTGAAGTCAAACAAAAATGAGGTATTATTTGAAAAATAACAAAAGTAAAATGCGCAGGAGGTTCAAGTGGTAGAGCCTAAGCTTAGCAAGTATGAGTCCTTGAGTTCAAAACCTCAGTATCACCAAGAAAAAAACAAAAGAAGCAAACAATCAGCCCTCTTGTGTTGCCCTGACTGGTAATGGTATTATGCATGCACAGCAGAGGATTTTGTCTTCGCCTCATGGAAATATTGCTATGCTTCTAACAAAAGCATTTTTCCCATGGCCTGTTCTTTAAGAAATTTCTTTCTTTTTTACTGATGACCTGATAACTCCTTTGCGTATAAGGGTTTTGTTGAGAGTGATGGCAAGTTTAGCTGGCATTGAGCTGAGTTTGTGTTGTTTGGATTGTCATGTAAAATGTGTTTTTGCTGCCTACATTTTCATTTGCTATTCTCTCCTGTACCTTCTATTTGTGAGGTGGTGTGGGCTACCTTGAATTTTTGGTTTCCTCTGTAATTCCATTTTTAAGAGACTTATTTTAGTAATTCTCAGGGGTCACAGCTTTATTTTCTGCCTTTACCTTGCTTTATTGGAAACTTTTTGTACTGGACAGATGATTTCTTGCTGGATATTTGTAATTAAGCTGCAATATTTCCAGAACGCTTCTGAAGACAGCTTGAATTCCATCACCTTGAACACTCAGGAGTGCTCTGGTTCATTTGTTGTTCTGCAGTTTTGTTGTAATGCATATTGCTCTTACCCAAAGGATATAAATAGCTGGAGGTTAGTCATCACTCTAGTGGTCTGTGCAGGGATTTCTGCTGTGAGGTTAAACTCTACCCTGAAGTTTTATGCTTGAGTAAGTAGCTAAAACAAACAAACCAACAAACAGCACTTCTGGGTTTTTGCTGTTACTCATTATTCACATATCTAAGTTCTACCTTCCACATTCAAATTTCTTGCTTTCCATAAATTACTTCTAGCCTTTCAAAATCTACGAATTCCATTGATCTGGAGAAATTCAGTAAAATAGATTTCTATCGGATATATACAGCACTGAAGGGCCTAATGGGATAATATCTCTCATTAGTTTTTTATTAGAATCGCTAAAAAGGCCCACTGAGAAGGAAAGACTACTCCTTACCAACTCCTTCTTGCATGAAAACCTTATTTTGAGAGGAGAGAAACAAAAAGCATAGAAACTTGAGAAACCATGTTTGGGAAAACAAAGTGTGAAAGAGTTGCAAGGCATTGTTGATGGAAATTTCATCTAGCCTTGGCCTCTCCAGGCTCCAAGTTCTAAAGAGACACAAATCCAGAGAAACTAGAGAAAATCTAGAGAAACTGGTAATCCTCTTAAGATCCCTAGATTCCAGTACCTATTCTTTCTCATGAAGAAGTTGGATTGAAGCAGTAGTTTTTCAAAGTTTTTGTTTTGAGGAGCAGTTTTTTCTTTTTTTGTTTGCTTGTTTTTACAATTTTGAAATGAAAGATAAACTATTCACACAGAAAAATATTTAAAGGATAAGAAATATACTGTTGCCAGTACCCTAGAAGTTTCCCCTGCTTTATATCCTGTGTCTGCATTTTGACCCATCTCACCTCTGTCTGCCAGAAAATATCCTTCAGACTTTTATAATAATTGTTTCCTTGCTCTTATTTCTGGTTTTATTTGTATATATGCATCTCTAAACAATATAGATTATTATTGCTTGATTTTCAATTTATAAAGTGGACTAATCATCTAAAGTTGTTGTAAAAACCTCAGGATTAAGAATTTTCTTGCAAATTGACATAGACTATGTGAATTTGCCATGATTTGTTGACCCATTCTACTACAGATGAATATTTAGGTTGCTTCTGAAGCAATATATGCAGTTTTATATATATATATATATATATATATATGATACATATGCATGTTGGAGCATATACATATGGGTTACTATAAGATACATAGAATAGAATTACTGGTTGCCAGACTTGTATACCTTAAACTATGTTCCAAAGTGGCTGTAATGACTCTTCTTCCTTGACACATAAGGTTAGGAAATAAAACAGATGAGAGCAGAGCTGTTTTTCTGTTTGAACCAGGGGTAGGATTGTCAGGGTTTAGGTTTCTCTCTATTGTGTTCTGCTTTGCTTTCTTGAGGGCCATGTATACCTTATTCTCTAATGGCTTTACCCAACAAATAGCCCTTCATCAGTATTTTTAATATACTAATAGCCTCAGTGATATCTAAGATGTGTTTGAAGAGTAGAAGGTCAGACTCTGAATAGCCATTTTACTTTACTTTCAAGATAGTAAGTAGAAAACTGGTGAAAACCGAAGCTTCTCAGTGAGTATTCATCTTAACTTTTATACCATATTGTAAGACAACGTATTTCAGCGATTACTCATTTTGATGGTAAGAAGACATCATCACTCTCAACATTCTATTGAGGATTATTTTAATTCAATAACCTAAAATTTTTACTTTTAAAACTAGGCATGTCCTTAGATCCTCCATAAGAAAAGTTCTAATATATAAAAATCTACAGGATTAAAAAAAAGTACACAAGATAGTGGGCCTATCTATCCTCTTATTAATCCTCAATTAGCCTGACTTGGATCTTGGTTGGAAGCAGAAAATGTGTATGTAACAGTATATAAGAGGAAGGATGAAAGCAATAGGATTAAAAGTCTTATGGTTTAAGCTAGAGAAGATGATTCAAAATATTGAGCACTGTTTGTGGTACAAGAGGAATATTTATACAGTATCTGATGTATTTGGACACTTACTGTCTTATGGTCATGAAACCATGATGGTGGTTTAAGGTTCAGAAGAATTCATAGTAAGGAGTTATCCCTACCCAAATGGTAAAATATTGAAATGGAGACTTTCTCCAATGCTGCTCTTTGTCAAAGCAGAAGTCTAAAGCAGATGGATGCTGGAATAGTCTGAGCAGTAGACAAGCCAATGCATGTAATGCATATCATTAAAAATAGTTCACACAAAGAAATGGTTGTTATTCTGCTTTGTCCAAGTTGGACTTAGTAGCTAATTAAGTATAAGTGCCTTCTTTTTTTTCCCCTCGAATGACCATATGCAGTTTTTGAATTCTTACAACACTAATTGTTTTAAAGAAGAAGTTAAATACAGAATGCAGTGAGTTTGGTAGAGAGTTTAAAGGTCTGCATTTTCCCAGCAAAGCTATTTAATATCAGCTGCAGAGTGGGTGTGTGTGTGTGTGGAAGGGTTGTGACCTCCCTTATTTTTACAACCAATGCCATGATTTCATAATACTGGCAGCAATCACCCAGAGTGAAGAAGTAGACTTTATTACAGTAATTATATGCCAGAATGTGGGTATTAAAACAGAAAACTTTTCTACTGATAATAAATGTCAAGGGGAAAATGACTTTACCCAACAAATAGCCCTTCATCAGTATTTTTAATATACTAATGGCCTCAGTGAGATTTAAGATGTGTTCAAAGAGTAGGTCAGACTCTGAGTAGCCATTTTACTTTATTTTCAGGATGGTAAGTAAGGATGTGGTAAAATAGAGGCATCTCAGTGAGT
Organism: Dipodomys ordii; assembly: GCF_000151885.1. Lineage (NCBI taxonomy): Eukaryota > Metazoa > Chordata > Mammalia > Rodentia > Heteromyidae > Dipodomys > Dipodomys ordii. The sequence goes on from NW_012267257.1 coordinate 513,680, forward strand.
AATGGTGATTTTTCTCTAAGGTATAAAATCAGATATGTATTTATTTGAGCAGATACTGCTATTATTTCTTTAGATGGACTATTTATGACCATCACTACATTATGCTTTTTCTGGATCCTTTAATTGCTTTTCTCTGACATGTTTTGATGCATTTTGAGACCTGAGAGAAATAATATGGCATGGAAATTGTCTATGAAATATGGAAGTTTTCAGAAAACCTTAATAAGAACCACACATGTCTGGATAGGTACAACAGTTATAGTTTTTTTTTTAAGATAATCATATATAAAAAAATCTAGTAGCTACTAAGTTATACTCATCAATCAACCCATCTCTAAAAATAAATAGAACCCAAATATACAAAGACTAGACTAAGAAACATTTGTTTCACTCTTTAACTGAAGTTGGTATAAGGCTTGAATGCACAGTCGTTTAACTCTTTGATTTCTGTAGTCTTTGAAGTGGGTACCTGAAGCTTTCTCTGAAATGGCATTAGCTTGAAGATATAAATAGAAGATTTACAGAAAGTCTGTAGGAACAAAAGATCATAGCTCAGTCCAGTGATAGTGGCTTATGCCTCTAATCCTAGCTAAGCAATAGGCTGAGAACTGGGGATAGCAGATCATAGCAGACCAGCCCATGCAGGAAAGGCTATGAGACTCATTACCTACAATTAGCCACCAAAAAGCCAGTATCAGAGGTGTGGCTCAAGTGGTAGAGAACTAGCCTTGGGTAAAAAAGCTAAGAGACAGCTCCCAGGCCCTGAGTTCAAGCATCAGTCCTGCGCGCACGCACACACACACACACACACACACACACACACGTGCACACACGTACACACATACACACACACAAAATCATAGTTTAGTTTTGTTTCTCAGTTTTGTCTCCATCAAATGAGAGTCTAGAAGTCATATCTTTCTTGAATTTTTGGTCAGTTTCTCAAGCCCTGCAGAAGCCTTGAAGGTGATCTTAAGTGGTTTTCTACTAACAGTTCTTCCTGCCTGTAGTAGGTGCTAAACAAATGATTGGGGATGGTGATGATTTCCACTTTAAGGCCCATACTGCCTTTCTGCTTGGTTACACAGAAGCACCTGAGTTTAGAATGCCTGGAAATGAGTTGATGGCAGCTTATGACCTGGAGAGCATCTTTAGGGGAGCTGAGGGCTCCCCTAAAGGGCTGAGGGGCATGGATCATTCTGACTCACAACAGCCACTCCCACTTGTTTTATTGCTCAAAATCCAGACTGGTCCTCAGATCATGACACTGATTCCCCTTCTGTGTTTTCTCTGTTCTTTGCAGTGGGGTTGTCTTTAACAATGAGCCATTCATCCTTGGGCACCCAGTGAGTTGCCCAGGACCAGAGAGACTGCTGCAGACCCTGCAGGCAGTTGGCTACACTCCAGTCCAGATATTCTTGGGAATGTGGAATTATTTGAATCAAAGAGAAATAAATCTTTTGCAAATGTTAATACAAATGACTGTGGGAAGGGCTTGGTGCTAAAAAAGAGAAGCTGAAAATTCTTGGTGCCTACTGAGTTATTTTTTTGGCAGAGAATAGTACTAGGTTGCTATGGAAATAATGAAGACAAAATAATGGTCATATTTTTAATGGTTGCTCTTACAGTAGTGTTCTGTGCCATCTTTAATTGCCTTAGGACGAAAACACTTGCTATTTGAACTACTTGATTACTCTTACCTTTGGCTTCCTTTTTCTCTTGCATCTCAACTTGGGAATATCATGATTCACCACTTTTACTTTTAGCCAGCATTTGAAGTTTATATTGCCAATTATAAGCTTTTCTGTATCATAGATTTAAACTACAAAAAAGTGTATGCAGGGGACTGGAAAGTTAATGGGCTTTTCTGATCCAATAGAAAGAGAATTACAATGTGGGGCAAAGTCCTGCTGCTTGAATTGTCTGTCTTTGATACATCTAGGATGTTTGTGGGAAGTTATTAACCTCTCTAAACTATGTGTGTACATTTGTAAACTAAGGCTAATTATATCTCTGTTGTGGTTAGAAAGCTCTTCAGATAATGTACATAAAAGCACTGCAATCACAAATGCATGGCAACTGGGATGCCTATGTATTGTATGTCTATGGCAGATGTCAAAAATTTTTTTTCCTTTAAACATGAGGCACCCTCTGACTCTTCCTCACAGCCCCTACTGACCCATCATTGTCAACTTGTGAGACTTGCTAAAGCTCAACCTTTAAACAATACAGACGTCCAACAGGTAGTTCTTACACATGTTATTCTTGCTGTTATTGTCACTATCTTAACAGAAAGCTATAGATATGATAGTAGCAAACACTAGAGGCTACATTTTGCTTTGCCACAATGCTGAAAAGCAGCATGGTGCTGAACTTAGTCTACTTTGATGGTCCTTTCTACATTTTTTTTGCTTGCTCATCTTAATATCAAATATCTCCAAACACTGGGATGTTTTGGGGTTCTTCATTCCATTTTTATCCATCCTTGCTAGGTGGTCTCCTCCGGTCTTCTCACATTCAATGTCATCTACCTGCTAAAGAAACCAACGTTGATGTCTCTAAGCTCGATATAAATCTCCACTGTGTATACAGCAATGTGTCTAGTGTATTCTTGAGACTTATGTTTAGTAAGAAAAATCTATTATGTCAACAAATTCTATTAGTTGAATATCTAATAGGCACCTCCAGCCATGAATATTTAGTACTAGACTCTTGATTCATACTCCTGCAACCTAAATTTCCTCCTCCATGGCCTTAATTCATTACAGAAAATGGTCATTCTATCCAAGAATTTCTCTCATATAAAATCCTGAAGTCATCCTTTATTCTCTTTTCTTCATACTCTATATCCAGTCCACCAAGAAACTGTTCTGGTTTCATCCCCAAGAATTTTAGGCTTGTTATTATTTCTGCATCTTGTCACCTTACCATTATCATCACATCATTATTTTTTTTTTAAAAAGACCTATAATAGGCTACAGCTTTTTTCAACACGGGGCTATGATTTTAAATGGAAATCAGATAATGTTTCTCCTCTGTTCCAGGCCTCCCAATGTCTTTCTATTTTACTCTGAACACAATCCAGAGTCCCTCTGGTATTTTCTAAGGCTCCATAGAATTCAGACCTCAAGACAAGACCTCTTCCCGCTGTCCCCTGACTCATTCTGCTCTCCTTGCTCTCTGTTGCAAAGAACAGCCAGAGATGTTCCTCCTGTTTTACTAAGAATATGCTACTCCTTTGACTTGGTCCCTCTTGCTTGGAAACAGCTTCCTCCTGATGTACACAAGGCTTGCTTCCTCATCTCTCCTCATTTCTGTTTACCAGAAAGGCCATCATTTGTACATAGCAACGGCCCTTCCCTACCTCTTCAGCCTGGTCCCCACTCTTTCACTTCCCCATGTTTCTTTTTGGGGTACTTCTCAACATAAGACATAGTAGAGATTTATTTGTTTTCCAATTGTCCATTTTCTCACTGGTATCAGATCAAGAAGGCAGGGGCTTAGTTCACTAAAGTAGCTGCAGAACCAAAAAGTGCTAGGAATAAGTTAGCACTTAATTTTTGTTGAGATGATTGAAATAAGATTTGACACTAAGATCAGGAGATTGACATATCCCCTGTAACCATGAGTAAAAATACATTATTTTACTAAAATCTGTCAGTACCTTAATGTTAATGACTAGAGACAGAATTTAATATGAGAAGACATCAATAGATATAAAACATTGGAAGATATTTAAATTTGCGTGATTGTTACTTAGCTGAATTTATACTTGTCAGGGCTCAGTTGGGGCTTCTGCATTTCTATAAGGGATATAAGATAGTTGGAAAGGAGATGTGGATCTTTAACTCATATCAAGATAGTTCTTTTGGGGGGGGAGGGTTGGTTGTGGGTCTAGAACTCTGGGCATGGGTGCTGTCTCTGAGCATTTTGCTCAAGGCTAGTGCTTTACCACTTTGACCCACACATGCCATTTCTAGTTTTCTGGTGGTTAATTGGAGATAAAAGTCTCATGGACTTTGCTTCCCAGGCTGGTTTTGAACTGCAGTCCCTAGATCTCAGCCTCCTGAGTAGATAGGATTCTAGGTCTGGGCCACCTGCACCTGGCTCAAGGTAGTTCTTGCATAAGAATATTTGACAACCATTATGTCCACGTAAAAGAATGAATGGTTGAGGTCTCTGATGAGATTGGGACAGGGAAAGAAGGAAAGTATCTCAGAAAGGGGAACTTTGAACCTCAGCTTTAATATTAGTGAAAAACATGGCTTAAAATATGATATTTACAAGGTCAGTTCAACCTTAATTTTGAGCGGTGCTATTCCTTCCTTCTTTCCTTCCCTTCTCTCTTTCTTTCCTTCCATTCCTTACTTTATTTCACTTGTTTATTTGATATTGTTATCATACACGGGATAAGAGTCTGAAACATTAGTAGATAGCATCATTTAGCTGTTAGTACCAGTTCTGTTTTGAAGCTCTGTGTGGAGCCGAGCTACTTATTTGAGTTTTGTCTTATTTTCTGAACTTGGTAGGGAGAGGCCAAGAGCTAGTCTATTGAGAAACTGTGACAGAACAATGCTGAAATTCATCTGTCTGTGTGTGTGTGTGTGTGTGTGTGTGTGTGTGTGTGTGTGTACCAGTCTTGGGGCTTTTTCACTTTAGGATAGTACTCTTCCAATTGGGCTACAGCTCTACTTCTGGCTTTTTGATGGTTAATTGGAGATAAGAGTCTCACGGATTTTTTCTGCCTGGGCTAGCATTGAACCAAATTTAGATCTCAGCCTCCTGAGTAGCTAGGATTATAAGCATACGCCACTGGTGCCCAGCTACTGAAATCTGTTTAATCTCTCACATTGCAAACAGTAGGATTTTAAAACCACATTTGTATTTCTCTTAATTTCCATGCCTGTGCCTGGCACTGAGGCCTCTAGGTGAATATTTCAACCAAATGCCATTCAGTTAGTTGACTACTCAAAAAGCCTAGGCACACCTGTCTCTTGAATTTGTGCCTCAGGTCTCACAGGTGCAGAGAAATTAATGAAATAGAAACATTGATACTTCTTTTCAGTGCTGTGTTTGAGATTCCCTGATAAAAAGCCTTCATAACAGGTACTGGATGTTAATTTTTAACAAATATCTGTGGGGAGGGTGTAATGGAAGAAGGGCTTTTGAAAGCTGCTTATTAAATCTACAGTCATTTCTTTAAAAAAATTTTATTTTATTGTAAAGATGCTATACAGAGGAGTTACAGTTATGAGTAAGGTAATGAGTTCATTTCTTGTGGAACATTGTTACCTACTCCTTTGCTGTTCTCCCACTATCCCTTCCCTTCTCCAACCTCCCCTGGTCCTCCATCCTCCCCTCCGCACCCCCCCCCCAAGGTCGTAAAGTTTATTTCTGACATGGTGTCTTGTATCTTGTGAGTATCATTGTTGCACTGGGTCATCCTGTGTCCTTCTTTCAGCATTTTGTTAGACTTTTACAGGTAGGAAGTTTTTCTCCGAGGGTTATTGAAATAGAAAACACGACGACGACATGATTGTTGATATCCATTGTTCATATGTTATTTTTGATCAGTTTGACATGATTCTCAATTTGGTCTGATAGATGTACATGGAGCATCTGCTATGGGTTAGCATCCTTTGTGAGGGGTTTTATATCACTGTTCAGCCTCATTCTTACAGCCCTCTGTGGTCCTGGTTTCTCTCTTTTTATGTGTTACTGGAGTTTAAATTCAGGGACTTTGCTTGGTAGGAAGGCAGTCTACCATTTGAGCTAGACCATTTTGCTTTGGTTGTTACTGAAACAGAGTCTTGCTTTATGACTCAGCTGGTCTGGACTGTGATCCTCCAATTTATGTTTCTCTAAATAGCTGGGATAATGATAGTCACATACTATCATGCCCATCCACTGGTTGAGATAGAATCTCATGAACTCCTCCTGACCTTGGCTGGCCTTGAACACTAGTTCTCTACATTTCTACCTCTCAAGTGGCTAGGATTATATGCTTGAGTCACCATGCTTGGCCTTTGGTACTGATTTCTATGTTTGAAAAAAGCAAGGCTCAAATCTATCGGGGTGGCAGGAGAGTTGGGAAGGTGGCTCAGTGGTAGAGCGCTTGCCTTGCATGCCTGAGGCCATGGGTTCAATTCCTCAGCACCACATAAGCAAAAAGAGAAAAGCCGGAAGTGGTGCTGTGGCTCAAGTGGTAGAGGGCTAGCCTTGAGCTGAAGAGCTGAGGGACAGTGCTTAGGCCCAAGTTCAAGCTCCATGACTGACAAAAAAAAAAGAAAAAAAAAACCTATCCAGGGACTGGCCTAAAGTTACATGAAACAAAATGAAGATTTAAGCCCAGACACTCTATCTCTACTTCCTTTCATGAATCCATCACATAAAGGTTTTTGGTAGAGTGGGAACACTGAATAATATTGGCTCTTCATAATGCAGATCTAGTTTTTGTGTGTGTGTGTTTTAAATCCAGAATATACAACATTTGCTGCTGTGATTAAAACTGTGAGTCAAGTAGGAAATTCTCAGATTGCTGAGAATAGCCTTACAGTTTCCATTTTGTAAAAATTCAGTGGCTTATAGCAATCCGGATTCCCTGCTAGAAATAAGCTATTAATGTAAAATGTGACTATGATTGTGAAGCGTACTGAGCTCTTCTGGACCCTCCTATAATCCAATTAAATAAGCAATAGTTATTTTGTTTGTAACGTCGCTTGGGTACTTGCAAGAGGATGAGGCCATGGGGAAAAGGGCAGAAGAATTAAGAGAGGAAGGGGGAGAGTATGTAGACAAAAATTCATTGTATATACCATAGGATTGAGAAAAATAAGGGAAAGGATGGGTCGATATCTTCAGTATCTTCACAGGTCACAGGATGCATTGTATACATAAACTGCTTTGTTCAATGGCAAAAAAATTCAACACTTAAACTAAAAATTAAGAAAAGTAAAGGGGAGGTAGGTTAAGAGGGGTGGTAGGAATATTGAAAGGGGTGACCTTGATCAAGAAACACTGTATTCATAAACTGCTTTGTTGATTGGCAGCTCCTAATATTCAAAAAAGAAAAAAACAAAAAACAAGCGCTGGCCCTCAGGCCTGAGATGTCCCTCTGAAAGCACTGTTATGTACTCTTAGTGTCCCTACTTAGGGAAGTGATCTTTCCAGCCCAATCTGCTTGCTGAGAATATTATGGTTGAGTGGAGTTGATTTACAAAGAATTTGTTCTTATTTTAGCTTCCCCCCCCCACCAACATGGTGGGGAGATTTTCTCAAAACCAATTCTTTTAATGAACTAAATGTCTCAGAGACCTTTTACCTGTGCTACAATGCCTGTCTGGTGTTAAAGGTTTTGTTTTGCCTATTCAGGAGTGTTCCTCCTCCTCTTGGATTTCTCAAAATCTTCCAGAGGAGGTGGCTCCATGCTTGGTTTCTGTTTCCCTTCAGCTAGAAATGTATGACCCTTTCTAAACTCCTCCCGTTCCCTCCCACTCCACTGGCAGTTCTTGCTTAGATGGTCTTCCCACGATGCATCCAGCAATTGTCTAAATGCTTCACTGCTTAACTTGCATACGCTTCTGTTTTATCTCTCTCACTAGATTAGATTATAAACTGGTTTAGGTCCAAAAAAGCTAATGTTCCTCAGTTGGCTGAAATCCTTGAACAGGACTAGTGCTTGGTAAATGTGTATTCCTATAAGATGGGATTCACTTGTCAGTGAGATAAATGTAGGAGGCATGAATTTTCTGCCTCAGAAATATATTACTTGACTTGACTTTCTTACTTATACTTCTTTCCTTACCCTTTTTTCTCCCTAAAGGGACTTAGTGAGTGAATTAGGTCTCTGATGTGTCTACTAGAGATCCTTGCAGCATATGTGTTTTTATGAGCGTCTGAATTGAAGGTTTTCAGAGAGGACTGAAAGCAAAGTTGAGAAGAACAAAGAAGAATGTGTTTGGGGTCTTGAAAGGAAATGGTCATGAAAGCCAGTATTTCAGAGATAGAGTTTCTATATTTGTGTTTATGGTGAATTATCAGGATGGTGAATCTAGGGAAAGATATGCTTATAACCTGTCCCAGGGTAATTGATTTTCTAACCTCCACAGTGGTTCTAAACTGTATTCCTTCATTACATTTGGGATTAGATTTAGAACACCTTGAGATGTGCTCAAAAGGCCACTGAAGAAGCTGCTCATCACAGCAGAGGTGCACAGTACATGATGACCCAACTCTGCCAGTGGGTGGTCAGCCTCTGGTAACCCTGTTTCTCATATCTGTGCTCAGGAAGGTGAGGCTGGAGGGCAGGTTCTGGATGTACAGAACGTGTCCTCTTCCTTGGTTATTTTATAGTAATTAGTCATCACAGAGCACCAGGGACTTATCTGCCCAAATCAATGAATATTCCCATTTCCGATGACTCACTTAATGGAAAACAAAGTCACATGTTAAGCAAGAAGGAGGGGGTGGAAGAAAGAAGGGAGTAGGAGTGACAAGAACTTTTTCAGTGTATGTGTTTTTCCCCAAGGTTATAAAAGATTTCAAAATGTATAGAAAAATTGAGAGAAATGCACAGTTAATGCCCATATTCCTACTATTCAGATTCTATAATTACCATTTTGCTATTGTTACCTTATTGCATTGAACAATCTATCCTTAGAGTCACCTTCTGGAAGCTGAAATCTAGAGGATTGTAGTGTGAAGCCACTGCAGACCAAAAAAAAATATTTGCTAGGCTCATATCCAAAATAGCCAACATAAACCAGGACTGGAAGCATGGCTCCAGTAGTAGACCACCAGTCTAGTAAACAAGCCAACCAAGTGAGTGGCCCTAAATTCAACACCTAATTCCTGGGAGGGAGAGTTTTAATCTCTGAATACTGGCAAAGACTTTTATCTGTGACACAAACCTATCCAAATATAAGCACATAATATCCCATTCAGAAAGTTCCTTCTTGATCTTTCCAGAGTAATTGCTTCTCATACTTTATTCCCAGAGGCAACTACCAGACTAAGGTTTCTTTTATTTTAATTTTTTAAATTTTTTTCTAATGTAGATAAAATTTGCCTATTTTAGAGTTGTTTATCAATAAATTAATATGGTGTGACAATGTTAGCTCTTTATCTTTAAAGCTTCTTTTAGTTGCAGTAATATTTTTGAGTTTTGTCCAGGTTATTGTAAATGTTCATTTATTTTTAAAACCAAAATAATCTACACTAGTCTTTAGGGATTCTTGGGTTAGCAACTTTTTTTTAAAAGTGTCTGGGAAAATCAAGTTTGACAGAGAAAAAGAGAAAGGAGAGAAAGAGAGCACAAGAGAGAGAGGGAAAGAGACAGAGAGAGACTGGGGAGGGGGGAGAGAAAAGAAAGCAAACAAGGAAGAAGTGAAAAGGGCCTAAAGGGCCCTAATGATAGCCGCTTTGGCCCCTTAATTTTCCTGATGAAGAAATTGAGGACTAGTCCTTGCTCAAGGTTATGTAGACTGAGCTGTAACTGGAACCCAGGTCTCCTGACCTGCTCTGGAAGGGGTAGGAGGGTAGCTGAGTGGGGTGGTTGTTTTGAGCTGAAGCCATGTGAGACTGAAGAGTTTCGACAGAGCTTTGCTTTAGAGGATGTGAAACTACACTAACCTCATGTGACAAGAAATCCTTGGAGGCCTTGGTATGGAGCCAGGGGAGGAAGTTTGACATGGCTTCTGGTTACCAGCTCCACCTCTGAACCCACTGGCCCGGGGTGACTTATGGTGATCTTTCTGATTTGCAATAAAACGAGACATCAACAGGGAAAGTTTTCCTCCCTTGGTATGCACAGGGCAGGATAATGCGAAAGAGGAAAGAAAGAAAAGAAAGAATGGTGCCTTCAGCCACATGGCTTTTCCGTAGCAGAGCACCGGGAGCTGCAAATAACCCAGGGAGGGAGGGATGCTGTGGTTACAGACAGAGCCTTTGTCTCCTGAGTGCATATTCCAATTCAGCCAGGATGACAATGACCTGGTGGCTCCTGCCTGCCAGCTGTTGGCTGGCCTTTGTGAAAGTTCCCTATCTCTGGGCCAACGCTTAGTGGGCAGGTATCCATATCATGAAGCCAACTGGCACTGCTGGCACCTTTGTTGCTGAAATGAACACGGGGACTGGGGATGGGGGCTGCTGGGCCATGCTCTTCACCATCTGGCAGGTGGGATAGTAGGCAGGTGCCCTGGGGAGAGAGAGGAATTCCTGTTGCCATGGTAACTGATCAGAAAAGAAGGATTCTTTTTCAGAGTCAGTTTGATTTTATTTTATCTTATTTATTTTTTCTGTTAGGGAAAGCCTGACCTATGTGAATCAAGTCCTGCCTCATCTGTTTTGAATCTTTATCTCAAAAGGGCTCTAATATTAGTGTCACCTTCTCGATACATTTTGGGGTTGGTTAGGTCTGTTGGGGAGATCAATATGGTGGGGGGCAGATCCAGTCCCCAGAGAAATCCTAGAAGAGACTTTCCAGTAGAAACCAAGCAGAGCTGGACAAAGAATTCCTAAGTTTTTTTCTTTCTTTTTTCTTAAGGCAGACAGTCAGGTTGGACAGGTTCTCTGAGCTATTCCGGGATACAGCGATTAATGCTGAGTGAGGCGTGTCCTACTAGATGTCCTTTGGCCAAACTGTCCTAAGGCCCAGGGGTGAAGGGATCCTGTGAGCTTACTGGGCCTGGCAGGTTTGCCACAATGAGTTTATTGTAAGGAAGCAAGCTTTCTTTATCATTGTCCTCCTCTCTGCAAACCTTCCCTGCATGCCTCTACCTTGGGCAAACGTATTTTCTAGCTTTGATTTAAAAGCCCAGCGTCTTCATTATAACATTTCTTCATTCATCCGATGAATGAAGAGAGGAAGAGAGAGAATACAGTCATAATATTCCATGCATGTCCTCTAAAACTAAGAAAAGTGAGGGGATGAAGGAGAATGATGAAAGGGGTAATGGGGATCAAAATGTATTTTACTTATAAACTGATTTTTTCTACATTTATTGTTTTTTTCCCTTTTTTATTGTTTTATTTTATCAGTTTCATTGCTTTTTTTCTTTTTGTTATCATTCTTTATTATTCAATAAAGAATGGAAATTTCTTTGTACAACTACTTAAAGATAAAAAAGTATAATCGAAATGATAATGCAAGCAAAAAACCCCTGTTTTGACTCAGGTCACTGGGTTGAATGTCAGTAACTTTTCCATTTAGCTTCTAGTGTGTGTTTCAATAATGAGCCACCTCTTTCATGAGATTTCTGTTTGGAGAAGTAACAGCATTGCATGAATACAGGGCTTTTGAGCTCCTGGGAGAATTTTACTCTGTTCAGCCCACTAGTATCATATTAAATTATTTTGATGGGATGAGAGTGGGAAGTAGTAATGATTTTGGATAAACCCTAAATAACTGGCTGCAATATAATTATGGACTTGGGCTTCAGCTACCTCATGTGCAAAATGAAAAGATAATCTCTCAGGTCTTTGCCAGCAGGTTTTCTAAGACTTAGGATTTTTATATTAAAAAACAAGGAGAGCTCTAAATGGGTTCCCACAGTTCACAGACTCCATTTACAAAGCTTTGCACTAGATCCTCGTGTTCGGTAAATATTTAGAATTCATCTATTAAGCTGGACACCGGGAACACATAGGCAGAATTTTCAAAATTGGCAAAAATTTGAAGGCAGTGTTCTTCTTAGGAAAGGAACCTTATGTTTTGATTTGGAATCACACTTCAATGGCCATGATTAATGTAGAAAGGAGATTCCTTTCTCCAGCACTCCTCAGTTGGCAGGGCCAACTAGATAATCTGAGTGAGGCACTTGCCCTGGGTGTAAAAATGAAGGGATGACAAAACCTTAGTGATCAAAACCTCTCTCAAGGAGAGGCAGCCTTGAGCTGCCCTATGGAGGGGAAGAGAGGCTTTGGGGCAGCAGGTATTGGGTTGTGCCTATCAGTCAGTAGTCATGGGTTATTATTGTGCTGAGTCTGGTTTATCCTCCAGGTCTATCTACTACCCTTTACTTGCCTTGAAGGTAATGGAGCCCACTGAAGGCTTCTTGCCTCTGACTTCTAGCTGCATTGGAAAAAGAGCAACATTCCCAGGATTCCTTTCCTGAGGGTTTGCTCTGGGCTGGTTGCATGCCTCTTATCAAGAATCCCTCTCCCCCTAGGCTTTGGAAACCATTTCCCCATCTTACTTTTTCAGTCTGGGAGTAATGATAGCATTCCCCCCCACCCCCACATCCCATACACCACACACACACACACACACACACACACACACACACACACACACACACACATTCTGGGGTCTGCATTTTTAAATGATTTCTCTACTTCTTTGTAAAGAATCTCTGTATTAAATTTCCTTTGATAGGAAGTTACACTTCTGTTTCTTGCTGAGACTCCCAACTAACATAGATGGAAGACTAGAGAGATTTATACAAAGAATTAAAGGTTGATGGTGGAGAAAGAACTCAGCTGTTCAGTGGGAAGGGCACACAGGTGGACATAGAAGTTTCCATGAATAGTGTTTGAGCTGAGTCTGTAAAATGAGATATTTCTTTGTGGTAAGGGTAAGCCTCACTGGAACATAGTGTGGCAAATGCCAAGAAGGTATCAGCCTAAGAAAGCCTCAGGTCCCCAGGTTCATAAAAGACAGGGATTAGTCAGTGGTTCTAAAAGGCACAGAAAAGCTCCAAGAATAAAACTACCATCACCTAAGCTGTAATCCTGTAATCCCCATTGATAATCTGGCATGCTTTCCTGCAGAGCAGAAGTCAGATTCTGCATAAATTTGGATCCTGGCTTTCTTTACTACTGGAAGAAATGGTAAATTTGCACTTGGAGACCACTCCTTAGGAAGGAAATAGACTAACCTTAAAGAACTGAATGCTGTTATGTCATGCATATGAACTGAGGTTTTCCAAAACACCCCAGTACTTTTGCACATTTATGTCATGAAAAGTTTTGCTTGCTAAAATTTTTAAATCACTCCTAAAAAGATCTTCCCTTTTTCCTCCTCCACATCCTCTTTCTCTTCTTTTTCCTTTTCTTCCTTATCATTCTACTCTTTTTTATTCTCCTTCTCCTCTTTCTTCTCCCTCACCTTAAGGAAAATGGAATTTTCCCTTGGTGAATGAGAGAGAGAGAGGGGAGGGGCAAATAGTGCCAGGGACTGTATTCAAAGAGTAGACACAGTAGCTTGAGCAGGAAGAGATATCTATGAATAGATGTTAGCAACAGTGATACTTGATTTAAATATTGTATTATGCCACAACTCTTAACCAAATTTTTCACAATATCAGTATAAGCTTTATAGAGTGTGGTTTGAGCTTTTTATCATCTTTTTATCAGTTGGGGAGGTGGGAAGGGAAGGGATGGTAGGGGAAAGACAAAGGAGGGGGTAACAATGCTGGATAGGAAATGTACTCATTACCTGGTTCATATAACCGTAACCCCTCTGTACAGTATCTTTACAACAAAAAATATATAGTAAAAAAAGAATAGTTTCTACAAAATTGTTGATCAAATTGTTAGAATTGAAGCAACAGTTTTGAAAAGAGAGACCAACTTCTTGTGAAGGCTTCTTTTAAAAAATATTTATGTATTTATTTATTTTTATACTGGAACTGACTCTTGAGAAAAGGTTCTCTGGCTTTTTTGTTTGTTTTGTTTTGTTTTTGGCTTTTTAGCTCAAGGCCTACACTCTACCACTTGGCTTTTGGTTACTTAGCAATAAGAGTCTCATACACTTTTCTACACTGGTTAGCTTTGAACCAGGATCCTCAGATCTCAGCCTTATAAATAGCTAGGATTACAGGTATGAGCCACCAGCTGGGTCTTCTGGAAGGTTTCTTATGTTTTGTTTTTAAGTTTTTTGATGTGGGATCTTAGTACCTTATCTAGATTCAAGTGTTCCTTTTGCCTCAACCTTACTAGTACCTGCATATATTTGTTACCACACTAGCTCTGAAAGGCTTCTTTTATAGGCAAGATGAGCTATGATTCAACTTATTATTAATAATTAATGCATTATTTATTTATTTTTATTGGTTGTGGGGCTTGAACTCTAGGCCTGGGCACTGTCCCTCAGCTCTTCAGCTCAAGGCTAGCACCTGAGCCACAGTGCCACTTACGGTTTTCTGGTGATTTATTGGAGATAAAAGTCTCATGGACTTTCCTGCCTGGGCTGGCTTTGAACCATGATCCTCAGATCTCAGCCTCCTGAGTAGCTAGGATTACAGGCATGAGCCACCCGCACCCGGCTCAACTTACTATTTGTAACAAAATCTTTTTTGAATGTGATTAGTCCCCTGATAGATTGAACTCTGAAAGTAATATAATTTCTTGGGTTTCCCTTTCATTATTTATCCCATAATTAGTTCAAATCTGAACTTCATTTGACTTTTTCCCCCCATTACAACCCCTGATTAGGTCACTTATTATTATGTTATTAGTCAATCTATTTTTCAGCTCACACTCAACTTCTTTCAGTCCAGGAACTGGGAAATGGCTTAGGAAAAACATCTAATTGAGATACGCTTGTATTTTTTTTCTCATGACTTTGCCAAATGGCATTTTCGTATTCAAACTAGGAAGCTTCTGCCCGGACAGCTGCCTTGATTTAATATTAAAATTTGCTTTTCAAGAACTTCGATATGGAATTCAAGCTAGTTTTTGCCAGTCATTAATAAAGTGTTTTTTTCTTCCTTGGGAAAGGAAAAATGCAGCACCTCTGTGGATAGGATTCCAAGAATCCCAGGAGGATACAAGGTTAAGGCTTGGATGTAGATTTGATTGTCTTCTTGACTGGGGAGGGCTTTGCTTTGGGAATTTACCATGGAAAGCAATACACAAAATTTTGGCAAGTAGATGTTGGTTTTTTCTTTTCAGTAAAAAAAATCCCTAAAAGTTAAAGGGTTGTTAAGCATTGTATGTCATAGGGTTAATGCTGTGACCTCTGGGCCTATAGGATCTTGTTTTATATAGCATAAGAAACAACCCTGAGTACCCTGCTCAATGTCAACCATCTAGATAAAGTCATTCTTTTGATGTCAGGTGATAGGTTTAGGATTGAACTCTTCAATCTTGTTTTTATTGAAGGGACATGATTTTGAACATAATGTGGCAAGCAGTTGGGTTTTGCCTTTACTTTTATCAATAATTTTTTTTTTTTTTTTTTTTTTTCGTGAGGCCTGAACTCTGGGCCTGGGCACTGTCCCTCAGCTCTTCAGCTCAAGGCTAGCGCTCTACCAATTGAGCCACAGCACCACTTCTGGCTTTTTTCTTTTTGCTTATGTGGTGCTGAGGAATTGAACCCAGGGCCTCAGGCATGCAAGGGCTCTACCACTGAGCCACCTTCCCAGCCCAATATATTTTTTTGTCAGTGATGGGGCTTGAACTCAGGGCCTTGGCATTGTCCCTGGGCTTTTTTGCTCAAAGCTAGTGCTCTACCACTTGAGCTACAGCACCACTTTCAGTTTTATGGTAGTTAATTGGAAATATGAGTTTCATGGGCTTTCTTACCTGGACACTGGCTTTGAATCAGGAGCCTCAGCTCTCAGCCTCCTGAGTAACTAGGATTACAAGGCGTGAGCCACCAGTGCCCAGCTCTGAATCAATATTCTTCAAAGAGCTCAGTGTGTTAGAGTGACAGATTGATAAGACGATAAACCCAAATAAGAAATGATTTTTAGGTTAAAATAAATCTATTGACTGAAGATAACTAGCTGCACAGAATTTTCATGTGAAAAATCTCATGAGTCTTTGCACCAGGGAAATTCAATGGGAGTCTGGAATCCTATGATGAGCATGAAGTCCAAGCACATTCAAGTACAACCTTCTGTGGACAATGGTGTCGGCCTCTGTATTTTTAGCCTCGGCCAGTCATTTGCTGCATTCTGTATCTTTAAAGGGGTCTAAACCAAGTAAATCAGAGCCTGTCTTGGAACAGTGAACCAAATGGTAAAAATATTGAACATGAAACTGTGGCGGATTGGTTGGAACCACTATTTGGCTCCAAATAGGAATGTTCAAATAACAAACCCAGATAAACAAAAATAAGTAGAAGGGAGTGGTCTAAAAGTAGAAGATCCACCTGATCCTGAAGAATAATCCCATATACCCATTTCCTGGTGGGGAGGTTGTGGAAAAAGGCAAGTATTAAGTTATCTTGAGATCTCCACTCAGATTCTGTCCATTTTAAAGCAAGAAGAGTTTGCTCTTGTGCCTGTCTTTGCTCCTAGAAGACAGGAACTAATACATAGTACTCTAATATTAATTAATTATCAGGCTTAGTTTCTGGAGTCCAGAGGAATTTATACCACAGAAAATGGACTATTCCAGAAGACTTTACATGTTTCAACCTCCAAATAAGGAAATATTCCCAAGGATGGGATATTTCCAAGCTTCTAGAAGGAGACATTGGGACAGGGGTTACTTTGCATCTCTTAAGTGAAAAGACACAGAGAAAACTCTGTAGCCTATGTAGGTAGAAAATCAGAGACTTCATCCTTTTCTGTGTGTTCTGGACACTCTCCTGATCTATTTCCCAACAGGCCACAGAAATCATCACCTAATGGACACAGCAAAATCCAGAATACATCATTGGCTTCTGCTTCTTTGTGCCAGCTATGCTCCTGGCGGTGGAGGAGAGGTGTTTGCCTACCACATTCCACTCTAAGTCACTTTATTTCTGCAGGAGAAGTGGACAGCGAAGCTGGAATGTTTAGATATGGATGTGATCCTAAACTCTCTTCCTCTG
Organism: Dipodomys ordii; assembly: GCF_000151885.1. NCBI lineage: Eukaryota > Metazoa > Chordata > Mammalia > Rodentia > Heteromyidae > Dipodomys > Dipodomys ordii. The sequence continues at coordinate 530,442 of NW_012267257.1, forward strand.
AGGAAGAAGATCATTCCTCCTTTCTCTTCTCTCTCCCAACCACAAAGAGGGTGGGGCCCGCAGGATTACAAATCCTTTAGGGGGTAAAAAAAAAAAAAAGTGCTGCCCAGAAGGTGGGGGAAAGGGCTGGGAGAAAAGAATGAATTGAGAAGTCTTTTTTTCTCTCTCTCATCCAAGAGGTCACCAGAGACCCTTTCTGAATCCAGCACCCTCCCTCCAGTCTCTGCAGGGATGTGCAGGAGCCCTGTGTAGTTCCTGGGGAATCCTGCAGCTGTTGGGGCCTCGGAGGAGATGGGCAGCGTGTCTCCTAGTCCTTGTTAGACCCACAAATAGCCCATTGAGGGGAACAGGCGAAGAGACAGGCATCCAGGGCTGCCCCTGAGGTCCCTCAATGGGGGCACTGTTCAGGCTTGGGTGGAGGCCAGCCCTGACCCCATGCTGGTTGTTAAGGCCTCATTCTTCCAGAGGAGGTAGCTGGAAAGGCAGCGAGCAGCTGAGGATCCAGAGAAGGTGCTTCTCTTGTTCCTCGCAGGCCCAGCTGACAAACGAGAGGAAGCACTTCCTCTTTAATTATTTTCTCTTGTTCATTACATTTACATCCCAAGTGTTTACCCCCTTCCCTCTCACTCTGCTTTTACTATTCAAGACCTGAAACGGATGGGATTTTTCTCTTCTCCCTCTCATCTTTCATCAAACTTTGAAATGATGTCAAATTTTTCTGTTTTGTACCAATCGCCTTGGGCAAACTATCCAAAAAGTTACACTGAGCATGCCCGCAATTTTGCTGTTGCTCTTGAGGAAATGAAAGTCTTTCAAAGTAAAGACAGCAGCTTTGGAGGCAGCGGTGCACTAGCTGCCTGCTTTGGGGACAATTGTTCTTTCTGCGCAACCTCTTGGTGACATGCTTTATTTTCCTTGGATGAAACCTACCCTTCCTAACACACTTAGCCCCTGAGCTTTGGTGGGCTTGATCTGACCCATGGAGCCTTCAGCCCCTGTGTGTAGAAGCCAACATCTTCTGTTCTTCTGGCTTTGCATAAAGGATAAAGCAGAGCAGACTGGGCTAAGCTAGGCTCAATCATGAAAGACGTTACTGCAAATGTTAGGAGACTATTTCCACTGAAGTTGCTGAATGGGTGTGGAGTAATTTGGGAACTGCTGTTTTTGTTAACACAGGGAGAAATATCCATGCAAGAAGATAGGCCCCAAAGGAAAACTCAGACAAAGTGACAGATTTCTGATGACTGAGGGCATACTGTGGATCCAGCTATGCCTGAAGTTACAAGTGCTACCTTGCCTTCATGCTGGTCAGGACATTCCTTTTGATTCCTTTATCTCATTGGAGCTGGGCTTCTAAGTACTCTCTTCAAGTAAAAGAAGAGATAGGAAACTTCGTTTTTTTTCTATTTCCTACTCCCTGCTTGGCTTACCATTACTCAAGTACTTGTTATAATGTCTTGCTCCGCTGTGCTAAGATGTACAAACCCTGCCCCAAACTTCAGACTTGATGCAAATAAGATCCAGTTACTCACATTTTTCTGATTTGGGGAGGGGAAGGGAAATAACAAAATGCGGAAATAAGGATACAGGTTGACCCATCATAACAACGAGATGTATAAGACACTATCTTGAAAACGAACTTTGTAACTTTGCTGGGGGGGAGGGAGAGGAGTTGGGGAGGTGAGGAGGGAAGGGATGGCAGGGAAAATACAAAGGAGGAGGTAACCATGCTTGATAGGAAATATATTCATTACCTTATTCATGTAACTATAACCGCTCTGTATTTTTACAATAAAAAACATACTAAAAAAAAAAAAAGATCCAGTTACTCAGTTCCTCTCTAACTAGACTGGGCCCCTCTAGACTCCCGATCTGCATCTTGAGTCTGTGGTCAGTACTTCATCCCTGCCTTTCACCCAGCAGCCAGTGTGTCTGATTCTGGCATGAGTAGCTCTAAGCAGAGTGATATTGGAGTAAGAGTGAAGCACTGTGGCATACCATGACCAGAACTACCTCTGCTTTCATGGAGCCTCTAGCCTTTCTGACCACCTCTGCCAGTTAAAATCCCACCATAAAACATATGGTCCTGTGCAAGGTCTATAAGGGTCAAGGTCTTGCTAATCTTGCTCACCACTGTGTACTCAGAAGTGGGCAGCAGTAGGTTCTTAGGAAACAGTTTTTGGGTAAGTATATGAAAAAGATATAAACATGCTTGTATTTACTTGTGCGTAAATTTATGTGTGTGAGTTCCTATATTTTAAAAAATTAAAAAGAATCCATCAGGCTGCTCCTAGTCAAGAACCACTTTACTAGATAACTACTATGCTGTCATAGGCTAGTGGTTATGATGGCTAGATGGTTTGATGGAGAGGTTTTGATGAAAATAAACTAGATCCTGATGGAGAAGTAGAAACTGGATAAGGAGAAAAAAATGAGAGAGCATTTGAGGAATTGGTCCCAGAGATACTGGCTCTGCATATTGGTAACTGGTGTGTCTCACCCCTAAGATGACCTGAGCTCCCTTTGAAAAGCACATGGATTTAGAAATAAATGGAAAAGGCTTTGGCCTAATGCTGATGTTGTGCTTAGAGCCCTCCTCTCCCTCCTAGGCCTCAAGAATCCCCCTGTTCCTATCCCATACTCACATCAAGCATATTTCCAAATCTTCTGGGATGCCACATAGTCAGCAGGCAGATCTCTGATCCTGCTTCAGAACAAGCAGGACAAGATCTGAGTTCAATCAGTATGAATTTCCATAGTGAGAGTTTGTCCAGAATGTTGGCTGACAGACTCTAGTCCTCCTGATCTTTGGGAGTGGGTGAAAGGTTTGGTGGACAAAGTTCTCTCCATTATTCATGAGCTACAGGGGAAGTGATATGACAGAGAATGTCTTGACTTGCCAGGCCTAAGCAGACCAGTGTAATCTGGACACTAAGCTCATGAGTTCTTCTTTACACGGAGACTAACCAAACCAATGGCCTTTTTCATTTTGTAGTTAAGTTTCTAAAAAGAAGTTATTGTCTTTTAAAATTTGAATATGAGAAGCCCTTGGAATTGTGTTAAATAAATAAAAGTTTTACTGCAATTTGCAGATCTGAATCAGCTGGACAAGAAATCATCAAGTTAATCAGCCAGAGACCTAGTTTTATTACATAAATGGTGGAGAGAAGAAAAAAATGTCAACAGAAGCTTTGCAAAGCTCCCAGATCTGTTCTCACACTTCATTCAGGTTTAAAAGAGGATGTGGTAAATAAGGTAAGAGTAATTCTTAACTGGATTCAATATCATACAACCTTTTATTCCCTATCCACTGACTTAGTAACAACTTCTGAGCACTTAGATGTACCCTGCTGCATTAATTGTTTCATGTATTCCTTCCCCCAAATTCCTCCCCTCAAAAAAGTGAAAGAAAAAAATAAAATAAAATAAAGGGGTATGTGGGGGCAGGATGAGACCAGAGCTCCATGACTTTTGGACATTTTGTAAGAGAGAACCACCATGCCTACAGGAATACTTGAGAAGACTAGTCACTGAGGATGGAGACATATTATTTGCATTTGATTGATGTGAGTCCTCCTCTTTATTTAAATAAAATCAAGTTTTGTCACTGAGATTTGAAGATTCCTAATTTTAGGAATGAAACACTAGAACCCACAGCTGTCATATTTAATATGCTGAGATTTTGTTGCTTTGATGTCTGATCTAACCCTCCATTCTATTGGACCAGTGTCTTAAATATCTTAATCTCTCTAAGCTTCAGTTTCCTTGTCTGTAAAGTCTTCAAGGGCTTGTGAAGGGGAAATAAGAAAAGATTTATATACTTCTTAGTCCCAAGCCTTGCACAGAGTATTAGTCATATTTACTATAATTACTAGCACACACAAGGCCTTCAGTTCAACGAATTGTGGACACGTGAACTGCTGTGCTGGACTAGAGATCACAAATCTTGACATCTTCTAGTCTCTGCTCTTGGTGAATTGTACAACTGTTGTCACTTGCGTAAGTCTGGGAGTGGGGAAAGGTGGAACTTGGCATGACAGATGGTCATATGATAGGGGCTTGGAATGAATGTGGCTCACCAAAAGTTCACAGGTTCCAGATATGTGAGTCACCTGAATGTCAAGGCCACTTGATCTGAGGCTACATAGGTCTGTGGGGATCATAGTGGGGAAAGTAGTAGCTAGTCTACTCAAGAGTGCCAGGCTTGAGAACAGCAACAGCTTGGAGGATGTTACAGGATGATGAATCTTCCAGAATGGAAAGATATTTGGGGCATTGGGAAAGAAGATACATGATTTAAGCTTTCAAATTTGGGGACTGTTCTAGGGTAAAATTAAAAACCATTGGGTAGAAGTTGTGACGAGGTATTGACATCTCTATTTCAGGTTGGGGTGGTGGTGGCAGAACATTCTAGGAATGAGCAGTGGGATAAGGCTGCCTTTCCATGCAGTCTCTAGATAATTCAAACTGCCTGGTTGGTTTCCAGGAATGCCAAACAGGAGTCCTCACCAGGATGGTGCAGAACCAACTGTTGTTCCCTTGTGACTAAAAGTAATGGCCACAAAAGAATTTCTTAAAGAAAGGTTTCTAAGGAAGCTCAGGCATCAGGACACTAAAGGTTGGGAGAAGAAGATGGGCAGTGGAGGAGAGTTGTGTGAATGGTGCTAAGAACTGTCTTTGCTGTGGCTGAGGTATAGGGGTGAGCAGGGATGTATAAAAGGAGAAGAGAGAGCTGTAAAAGCTTTGAATAATATCTTGAGGAGATAGGACCTTATTCTGAGGGCAATGGGAAGCTGTCCAAATGTTAAGCAAGAGAATGACATGACCTATTGGTGGTGTTGAAAGGTTACTCTCACGACCTCAAGGAAAAGGAGAATCAACATTTCCTGAGAACCCATGGTGATGTGAAGGCTTCAGGTAGGTGCTAGCATCACACATTCACAGCCACCCACTGGATGCATGATCACCCTCATCTCAGAGATGGGAGAATTAAGGACCAGAGACATGTGGCTACTCAACCGTTTTTGGTTATTAAGTGACTGAGCACATACTCAAAGCTAACGGGGTCTGATTCTAAGGTCTGTGATCTGTTTCATGTCAATGAAAACAAAACATATGCTTTTGGAAAACATGCTCAGCTCTTAAATCTCAATGGAATTTTATACAGCTATTATAAAGAATAATATTATGTTGTTTACAGAGAAATGGACAGACCTAGAACAAATTTTGTTATGTAAGTCAAGCTCAGAGAGATAAATGGTGCATGTTTTCTCTTTTGTATGTGGAATCTAGATCAAAAATACACCAGGACATGATAAGTTATACAGGTCTCTATGTCAATGCACACAGTGAGACCAAAAGAGGACACTCTTAGGGGAGGAACACAAAGACGAAATGCCTATGTGCTTCTGATCATAAAAACATTTATCAGAATGAACTCCAACAATTGGAAACAAGAGATTTTTTCTTTGTTGTTTTTCTTTTCTTTTTATTGTGTTTGCTTAGTTGTCCTTGGGAGGGTAAGAGGGGCACAGAAATGATGGCACAAAGGGGAAGAGATGCAGCAGTGGTATTCACTAGACAGTATGTTGAAAATGAGCTATACAACTGTGGGTGGGTATGAGAGGGGAAACTGGAAAAGAACAAAAGAAAGGGTGACGCTGTCCAAAAAGAAATGTCTTCATGATTTGACTTATGTAACTATAACCCTCCTAGATATCACCTTTATAATAACAACCAAAAATAAGAATTAAACATAATCTTAACTCTTCAGAGGAGTAAATATTTCTTACTCATTGTCCAGATGGCCCTGGAGGGTACCTAGCCATTAGCTGTTTCCCTCAGGTGACCCATAATTTTAAGACCCTCTCCTCCTGCTTGACAGCCATTAGGCTAGGACAACATTCCATGCTTTCCTAGAACTTGGGGTTGGGGTTCTGTAGTGTTTGTCTTTGTGTGTAGTTGGTCATTTGGATGCTAAAGGATCATTACATCTCACTGTGTGGGTGGGGAGCAGAGAAAGTAACTGCAGGAAAAAGGAGAGGCAGAAGGGGAGGAAGAGGGAGAAAAAGAGGGAGTAGGAAAGGATGAGAGGGAGGGGGAAGGGAACTGAGGGAATAAGGCAGAGAGAGGGAAGGAAAGAGAGAGAATGTGTGTGAGAGAAAGCACTGCAGCTAACGAATGAGCTGAGGACAGACACAGAAACTGTCCTATGCTGGGCTTTCCAGTTCTTCTTACAGTTTATCTGAATTCCGAAACCCATATGTATATATCCATCCTCATATACATGTCATTTTAGCTTAAATAGCTAGAGTTAGTTTCTGTTGTTTTGGAAGAAGAAAGAAAGAAATGGATTCGTCAGAGTTCACAAGAGGCTTGAAAATAGTGGGGAGCAAAAGTTAAGGTAGAATCCTGTTATACTTTCTCATAAACAGCACATAGACTTAGCAAACTCATAAAATGCGTAGTAAGCCTGAATGAGAAGGAAACAAGTGTGTGTGTGTGTGTGTGTGTGTGTGTGTGTGTGTGTGTGTGTGTGTGTATACAAGCAAGGCTCTCATGGTGACTTCACTTGGGAACAAAGCCCAGCAAGCCTTAGGGAGTGAATGGACCTACCTCAAGCTTCAGATGCTTGAACACATACCTGGTTTACAATTAAAGTCAGAAGCTTAACGAAAACATATTTCAAAGTTCAATCTATTTATTTTTTATCATCAGAGAAGTAGATGGAGGCATTCTTGTAAAACTCTAATATCTGTGACATTAAACAGGAAAAACTTGTCTTTATCCCTGAATGTTTAAGAGTGAAATTCCAGATGGAAATGGGATAATCCTTGAAGAAGCCAGTTCAGGATGAAACATGTTTCAGCAGTGGCCTAAGAAAACAGCATTGTTCTGCCTTTTTGGGAGGCCCGATCAATGCCTGGTTCAGAATTTCATTTTTAACTTGACATATGACAAGCACAGTGTTCATGAAGCAGGATCGCTATTATATAAGACATTTTTTTAGAGACAGATGCAGGGAGTCCCTGTCTACACCTGCTCCCACACATGCACAACCTGCCTGTTATCCATGACCCTCACTGAAGGGGTACCTTTGTTGCAACAGATGACCCTACACTGAAACCTCATCAACACCTGAACACCATAGTTCCCATTAGGGTTTATTCTTGGTGTTGTGTAGTTTATGGCTTTGAACGTGTATAATGACATGTACAGTTTCAGTAGCCTATAAACCTTCCATCCTTTGCTTATCCATCACTCCCTCACCACTACCCACTGGCAACAAGTGGGCTTTTACAATCCCCCAGTTTTAACTTTTGTAGAACATCATGTCATTGGGAATAGAAGAGCTGAAGCTTCCTCAAGTCTTTCTCAAGATAAATATGTTAAAATACCTGGTATCCTTGAGTCCCTGAGTCTTCCTGGTTGGTTGATTTCATTCCCACTCCACCCCTGGTCAACTCTTTTACTACTAGGAAGCAGGGCTAAGTCCATAGCCACTTATTCCAAATCCCACCCCACGCTGACCCCCCGTCCATTATCCTGCAACCTAGCTTCTTTCAACCTTTTTGAATGCATTATTGAGAAATTAGCCTTCTATGGATCAACATTTGCGTTGTTCAGCTATTCTGAGATAGTAGCTTTTCCATTTGTTAAAGATTTTTTTCAAGGTGAAGGACTGATTTATCAGGCCTAGTTGGGTGAACCCGTTTATATTAGGGAGAGACTACCTTTTGGGGCACCACAAAGGAGTTAGCAAGTGTGGTTTGATTTAATTTATTCATCTGTTGATTTTTAAAATGTATGTTTTAAATATGAACCTAGTAAAGTGGGTGTCGGTACTTCCGGCCTGTAATCCTAGTTACTAAGGAGGAAGCTAAGAGCTGAGGATATCATTTCAAAGTCAGCCTGGGCAGGAAAGTCTGTGAGACTCACATCTCCAATTAATTACTAAAAAGTTGGGAATGGCACTGTATTGCCAAGCCTTGAACACAAAAGTTCAGGGACAGTGGCCAGGCCCTGAGTTCAAGCCCCAGGACCAGCACCAAAAATGTACCTAGTAAAAAAAAAAGAGAGAGAGAATTTCAATTTTAAAAGAGTCCCTTCTTTTTTCCTCTCCAGTTCTCATTTTAGAAATCTCTTTTATATCCTCCCCTGACTTTAAAAATCAATGTTATATGTAAATTCTTTTTGTCTTTAAACTGCAGTTTTATTGCCTATCTTTGTACATGAACCTTGGTGTCCTTTCTCTCTCTCTTTTCCTTTCTTCCTTTCTTTCTCAGTAAAGTTGTATCTTTACTTGGAATATATGTTTGGATCACAATATGCAGGCATTTTCTAACTTTGCTAGATGCTGCCGGTATATCTCTCTAGAACTGCACCCACGAGGACTCCTGCCAGCATTATGCAATTGCCTGTTTTTTCCTCATTATCCTCACCAACATTGAACTTGTGGGGATGGGCTTGGGCTAGTGGGTACAGTAGGGGAGAAATTGCAAGTCTAGGATGGCCCCATCTATGGGTTCCACTGTTTCTTGTAAGTTGGCCATTCCTCTTTTTGCTCTCCAGCTCTGCCTCCTTTTGTCTGTAGCTCAGCTCTAGCCTAGACAATACAAGCATTACCTCTCACAGAAGACAATCTGCTCTTGATCTGAAGTGAGTACTACACAAAGAACGAGTGAGAGAGTTTGACATTTCTTGAGGGTAAGTTGGGTTGGGCAACAATACTTCTTCCATACTGTAGAGTCCTTCTGGATACCACTTCTCTCTGAAATGCCCAGAAAAGGAGGGAGACATTAGTAAGAAATAGAGACCATGAGAATTCCTGACAAGATCCTGCATTTGACCTTTTCATTTCTTATTGAGAGGTTGGCTTCTCACTTGACATCCCCAGGCCCCTTGTTTCTTGTTTTGTTTAGGTATCTGATCCTTGGATACTTTTTAGCCCAGGCTCCCTTCTAGTAGAAAGAAGAAAGAGGGAAAACTAGTGATTTGGAAGAATAACAAGCTAACACGGATATCTCAATTCAAGATTTGGGATTTTACCAACCACAGATTTCCAGAGAAGCACAACTAACAAATAGAACAAATAATACAATGAAATATAATATAATTAACAAAATGCAATGCAATGAAATAAGATAATATATTTAGATATAGATATATAGTTAGTTTAGTATAAAATTTTTTTCCACAATGACAGTAAGCTACAAAGTTCCATGATCTGTCCTATATAAGCTAGAGAACCAAGAAAACTGGTAGTATTAATTCTAGTTCAATTTCAAAGGCCCAAGAAACCAGAGAGGGACACCTAAGTTCCAAGAGGGCCTAGGTCTGCAGGAAGAAGATGGATGCTCAAAATTATCCTTCTTAAGGATTACATGTGAATCTGGGTCAAGCTAAGAAGGGAGAATAGATGTTTTAAAGGTGAGAGGCTCCTCAGTGGGGCAGGAAGATGGTATGCAAAGGCAGAGTGAAGACAGGAGATTGTGAAGTGACTCAGGTCCTATCCCAGAGCTGCTAGAACCATTCCTGTGTTAGAAGCTGTGAGAGTGCTCAAGAGGGGAAAGGAGCATCAGTTCCCAAGTTGGGAGGCAGGTAGCATGTTACTGTGTTGGACGTAGGAGTTTTAAACAGTAAAAGAAAAGTTAGCCACTCATTAGTGGCAAATGCCTATAATCCTAGCTACTCAGGAGGCTGAGATTTGAGAATCAAGGTTCAAAGCCTGGGCAGACAAACCTGAGAGATTCTTATCTCCAATTAACTCCAATTAATTAGCAAAAAGCCAAGGAAGTGAGGCTTAAGTGGAAGAATGCCAGCCATGAACAAAAGAGCTCAAGTGTGAGTTCAAGTCCCAGTATGTGCATATGTGCACCTGCGTATGAACCCGCAAACACACGCGCATGTGCACACCCATACACACACAGAGGAAAAAAAAATGAGGGAAAAACTGCTTTGCTGAAGAGGATGGAGGGGGAAGGGAGGAGGAATGTAGTTCAGGGAGTCCTTAGAGTTTGTTGTGAGCCTGCAGTCTCTACAATCTGATTAAGTGGAATTAACTGCCAGGTCTGGGATTTTACAACCTCCTGTTGCTCTCATTTCTGTAAACCCTTGTTTTACCTCTTCAGAGCCTCCTGCAACTCTGAGGAATGTATTAATGAGGCCCCAATTATGGACCATTTCAAGGTCTTAATCAATTTTGGATGGAGGACTGATGGGTTCAGTTCAACTCCTCTAAGAAAATGTACATTAAACTAGATTTAAATGAATTGCATCCTTGAATTCCCTCACCACTCTCCTCCCTGGTAACCCTGTCACCCTTTCCAGCTGCCCAGAGCATCCACCTCTCCTCCATCCCTGCTTCCCCTGTCCCTGCCATAACAAGCGCACTTCAGTTACCCTTATTTTAAAACTACAGGACTCATGGAGAGCTGCAGACCAGAAGCTCTGGCTGGCTTCCATCCAAGCCCTCCCCATTCTCATTTGTGGCTTTCATCTAGGTGTTCTGGAGAGACTTTTCCTGGCCATTTCCACCCTGGTCTACTGTAGCAAATACTCTGCTTCCTCCTTGGGGATATTTTTGAAGACAGAGGCTTGAACAAATACTGGGAATAACTCTTTAAACATTTGGGCAAGGACGCAGGGACCATGGGTAGGAGACTCAGACATGAATAATGTCTGTGGCCTAAGGTCCTGCTCAGCGTGGGTCCTCCACCTATGGAAGCAGTAAACTTCCAGGGCACAGTTTCTACAGCTGCTCCTCAGGCTGCGAGTCCTCTCCACCACCAGCTGCTGCTGTGGGAATGCCACATGTGGGATTCCTGCAGCCACTTCCTCTCCTGGGAGAGGACGAGGCTCCACCCCATGTGGTTTCACAAAATGATGCTGGGTTTCTGGGGGTCGGTGGTTGTGAGCTGCTAATATCATCTCAGTTCCTATGGGGCTGGAGGCTCTGCTTCGCTGACCAAGCATTCATCATCAGGGGGACACTTAAAGGGACCATCTCATGGCACAACCAAGTTTTCTATACCTGAACATTTTGTTCACCAGGGAAGGAGACGCAGTTTTGTGTTGTGTTTTAAATGAAGCTGAGATGGATGGAAAATTGGCCTTCAGAAGTTGGAGTTTCAACCCTGCCTCTTAGATGAAGCCTCTCTTTGTCCATTATAACTGGTAGGGACCTCTCCAGTTATGCAAAGGTTGTAACTGAAAAGATACTTTGGGGCTATTTATTTGCTTCTGAACTCAGTGGAGGAAATGTAGCTAAGTATAGGGGAATCTGTAGTGTGGTGGATCTGGTATTTTTGTAGGATTTTGTGTTCTCAAGGCTGGTATTCTACCACAACTCCATTCCCAGCTTTTTGATTGATGGGAGATAAGAGTCTCACAGACTTTCCTGCTTTGGGCTGGCTCCAAACCAAAATCCTTAGATCTCAGCCTCCTGAGTAGCTAGAACAGGGGATGAGCTATCAGTGCCTAACTAGTGCTAGTTCTTGAAAGTTCAATTTTCTTGAAATTTTAGGCAGCTGCTAAACAAAGCTGTGATTAAAAATTAAAATATCAACTCATGTTTTAAAATTGTATTAGGCACAAATGTAGAGAATTCCAAAACTTGACTATAGCCTCATGATTTTGCTATATTTTACTCTTTACACTGGTTAGCTTTAACATTTACAGCATCTGTAGGAAGGACACACTATGCTATGGTACGCCTGTGTTCCTCTCTTCCAAACTCCCTGACATCATGAAGTTCACTGACTTTATGTTGGGAGTATGAACTTGGCCCGAGTGGAAGCATTTACACCACAGAGAAGAACAAAGGCTACAAATCAGGGCTTGATCTACTTGTTGGTTGTCTAGAGTCTAGACTTAGAAGTAATGGATAAGATGCTGACAAATTAAAAGTGTATGTCTAGAACTGGACATAGTGGTGACCACCTTAATCCTAGCACTCGGGAGGATTAGGCAAGAGGATCTTGAGTCTGAAGCTAGCTTAGGCTACATAGTGAGGCTCCATCTCAAAAAATAAAGTGTATGTGTAATGAAAGTAGAATTGGGACTATTAGAGAAAAGGAAGTTAAGGGAGGGCGGAGAAGAAGAGAACAGAGAGTAGTGAGGGGGTTATTATCAACGTACATTATACCCATGCATGAAAATATATCAATGAAGTTCATTGTTCTGTATAATTAATATGCACTAATGAACAATTGTGTCTGAAATTGTTGTTACATTGTGAATAATATCCCCAAGTGGAAAGTATTCTTTGTTATTGAATGTTACTGAATAGTGGATAAGTACCAACATATGCCTTGGGGAAATCCACTTGCATCTCACATAAAGAAAATTCCCAACCACATTCATCTTAAAAGTGTACTTGGTGAGCTGGCTGTTAGACAATGACCAGTACATAATTTAGTGAAATCATAATTTTGATGTAACAAGGACTTTTAAATATCTTTTGCTGGCTATTTCTCCATAATGGCTTTATTTCCTTTCACCAGCATCTTTCAAGAGGTGGAAACTATATTTTAGCAGCTCCAATGTTATACTTTATACTGACCAAAGGATCAGGAAAAAGAAATTCTCTCCTCTTAGTTGTGATTTGAAGGTGCTATGGAAGAACTCTGATTAGTTTTATTTGTGTTGTGTGACCAGGAATATACTATTGTGGGACTGGTCTAATAGAAGTATGGGCTTTGTTTGTTCCTGTTGTACTAGGTGTGGGGCTATGTTGAACACAACAGCCACGAAAGAAAAGAGCTAGTGTTGCCAAAAAGAGGGGAGGTCTGGATAGATGAAGTAGTAGGCATGTTTCTTTTACCAAGTATGTTTAGGCAAGTTACTTTATTTTTCTGAGTTTCAGTAAAATGGAGATAACTCAATTCATTTAATAGGGTTCTTATGAGGATTAAATAAAATAATGTGCACAAAACATTGTACACATGGAAAATAAATTATAATTGTTATTGCCCCTAGAATGTGGGCTCTGAGAAGGCAATATTTTATACCACTTTTCGCATTTTATGAAGCAGTTTTCTTACATAACAGGCACAGTAATAAATATAGTTAGAAATAATATAATAAATATTCATAGCAATCGTATCCTTACTCAGGCTGTAAAGTAAATGAATTCTGTTCATTCCCTACTTACTATTTAACAGATAATGGAAACCACAGTCTTGGTGTCACATGTCCCAAGAATTTCTAATGGATTATGTATTTCTTTGAACAACAAGTAACTATGCATGGCTGGGAAGCTCTGATTTTATCCTTCTGTCTATAGACCAAACAACAAGAGTTCTCTGTGGTCTTTGATCTAGGATATATTTGCAAGTGGCCACTGGGCTGGAACGTGCATCATTAGTTTATTATTAGGAGCTTTATTGTTTTTATCGCCTGTGTTCTGCTTGAGGGAAACACAACCATTAATAGCTAGTCATTGTTTTATATTTATACTCAGTAAGGGAACTGGAGAAAGCCACAGACTGAGACTCTAGTTCTGGGGTCGAGAGCAAGTGATTATATTTAGGTAGTTCTAGCCAAGGTCCTTCACTTCCAGGGAGTACTGAGACTCCACATCCAGGGGACCAGAAAGTATTGTTTCTAGTTAGTTTTACCTAGGTTCCTTAAGTTCTGGTGAGGCACTCAGGACCTTGAGTCCTGGGACTTACTGTGCTGTTTTTGCTTTCTTCCTTGAAAGTATAAGTGAGTTATTGGCCAAATTCATGCTGTTTTCCCTAGCATGTGAGTCCTCAGAAGGCTGGAGTCTTGACAATATTTTATACTACTTTTAGCAATTTTAGACAATTATAAAAAGTATTTATAGCATTAGCGTCTCCAGATAGGCTCTAATATAAGTCAACTGCACTTATTTTCTACTTACTATTTAATAGATGATCAAAACCACATTCTTGGTCTCACATGTCACTCAAAACTTCTTATGGATTATGTGTTTCATGGAATAACAAAAAAAGCATGCATGACTAGAAAACCCTGATTTTATCTTCCTGCCTGAAGACCCAACAACAACAAAAAGAATTCTCTCTGGTCTTTGATCTATTTCTTGTGTTTCTGGGCAATGGAGTTCAGTTGCTTGGTGTTTTTCTGTTTCTTCCCATCTTTTCTACTACACTGGATGCAACATGCTGGAGGGCTCACTGTCAGTGGCTCCATCTCCACCCACTGGTCAGATCTCTCTACCAAGTCTAGCCAGTTGGGCATCTGCTGCAGACAAGGAAGACTGGAAGCCTGACGCTGGCAGCAGGCCTTCTCAGAGGAGAATCTTGTACTCCTCCTCTGTGATTTCCTGTTCTTATTATGTCTTATATGCCAGCATGGATTCAAATCACCTCTGCTAATGTCCAAAAACACCCATGTGAACAACTGTTAGTCTTTTTTTTTTTGGTCCGGTCATGGGGCCTGAACTCTGGGCCTGGGCGCTGTCCCTCAGCTCTTCAGCTCAAGGCTAGCGCTCTACCACTTGAGCCACAGCGCCACTTCCGGCTTGTTTCTTTTTGCTTATGTGGTGCTGAGGAATCAAACCCAGGGCCTCAGGCATGCAAGGCAAGCGCTCTACCACTGAGTCACCTTCCCAGCCCCAACTGTTAGTCTTTAAAATAAAAACAAAAACAAACAAACAAACAAAATACAATTTGTGCTGGTCCAAAGCAGTGCCTTGGCTGGGTCACTGAGTTTTATTGTTCAAGGTTAGTTCTCCAGCACTTGAGCCACAGCTTCACTTTCAGCTAGCTCTCTCTTCCTCTCTCTCTGTTGGTTAATTAAAGATAAGAATCTCATGGCTTTGAAGCACAGTCCTCAGATCTCAACCTCCTGAGTAGCTAGGATCACAGGCATGAGCCATTGGTGCATAGCAGCAATCATTATTCTTAAAATACTGTGATGCATAAGCAGAACCTCTAAATTAGTTATTGTGATCAATTGAAACACCCATTTTTCTCCGTGTTTAATTTTATATTTAAAATTCTGCTGAAGTGATCAAATGTTCTCCAAGGCATTCTGTCTCAGGCTGCTCTGGGCAACTTTCTTGCCCAGATTGAAAGAGTAAACTGGGAATTTGCCTAGTAAGATTTTTAGTTCCAGGAGACAGTAGTTAACTTACCTGTGCTTTTATCTGTGGATGGTCAGAGAGGTGACCAATATGTTTTTACTTACAAAAGACGATGATGCATTGTTAGGTCAAAGGTAATAGTATCAAAATATTAATAGTGATCTTAAGAGTACTAGAAGCTATCACATATTGAGTGGGTATAATGTAGCTCCTATTATACTGGGTTCTTAGTAAGAGATTTCATGTAGTCCTCAGAACAATGTAATGCATTATAATGACATTAGCACCACTTTATTCATGAAGAAAGTGTGTCCCAGAGAGGCATAGTAACTGGTACAAGTTAACATAGATAATAGTAGAGCCAGGATTTGAAGTTGAACTCTTCCTTGACCCTCACTACGTAGTTAGGCCTCATAGATTTTGTCATTATACTATATTGCTTTGCTTATTGGCGGGAGAGAGTAAGAGAGGTTATTATGATGTACCTCAAATCATACCAATCCAGCTCTGGCCTGGCTTCTAGCAGTAGGAACTTCTGACCAGGATGTTAAAGTCATTGCTTTCCACTGGTTCTAAACAGATTTGGACCTCTTTAGTAGCCTGGGTCTGAGCAGCGTGTTTATAAAGTTCTTGCTCAGTATCCTGATTACAGGTGAGAGTTGATGCATAAAGGAAAACCATTCCTGGGAAGGTACTGATGCTCCTATCATTTAACCTGGTCAGTGAAGCGGGACAGGGCTACACAGGGTGCTCAATCGAGGACTGCTGAACAGGTCCCTGATCTCATTGACTCTACCTCCTCACTCCTTCACCCAAACCACGTAAATAGCAGCATGGAAAAGGGAGACTAAACAATTTGATGGATTAAAGGACACATTTTAAATGCCTTCCTGTCTAAATCTTTCCTAATGTACCTCACCTCTTAGCTAATGCCTGGCACATGTACAAAGAAACCATCCCTGTGTTTTGGATATATGAAGTTTCCTAAAACTTTGTGTGCATCTTCTTTTCTGAGCAAATTTTTTTAAATTTATTTTTTATTGTGAAAATACTGTACAGAAGAGTTACAATTACATGGGCAAGATAATGAGTACATTTCTTATCAAGCATTGTAGCCTCCTCCTTTGTTTCCCCTTCTCATCCCTTCCCATCCTCCCCCTGCCCCCCCATCCCATCTTCCCCGCCCCCCCCACCAAAGTTGTAAAGTTCGTTTTCAATATAACGACTTGTAGTTCTCATTGTTGCAACAGGTTCTGAGCAAAATCTTTGTTTAGACTCTCACAAATTTGGTACTGAGCTCTTAATTAGTTTTGAGTTTTCTTCTGTATCTCATCTAATTTTACCTCTTATTTGGGCTCATTATCAATCTTAATAGGAGTTGACTGGGAAATTCAAATACCATGTATTTTTGTGACCTTCTTGGGCACAGATGAGCTTTGTACTGTGGTGGAAAAGAGAATGGCTGACAGATCCCCACACTTAAACACTTTGCAATATGGTAAAATAAAATGTAATTGTTCCAGAATTGCTCTTTGGGCCAAACAGAAATGTTTCTAAAATGATTTCAAGGCATCATTTTTCAGTTTTGTTATGTTTTGTTTTGCTTTTTAAGATTCAGACCCTACTCTAACTTAAAAAGATTCAGACCCTACTCTAACTTAAAAATTTTCAAAAGATTCAGTCTAGTGAAATTTTGTAGTCTATTTCTTGTTCTAGTTTCTTCATTCTCTAAACTTTTGTAAAGTGTGTGTATAGCAATTTATTTGTTTTCTCGTTGTATCTTGCGTATTGTTCTTTTGTACCTCCAATAAAAGTATGAACTGTAGGGACAAGGACAGTAACTACTGCTTTTCTCTCCCTTGGAAGATGCTCAAATGTCAGGCTAATGGTTTGGTACTCTTAAAACTCTAGTGTTCTTGAGTTACAGGCTGTCACTAAAAAAGATCTCTTCTTTTATCTAATTCTCTAATTTAAAAATGGAGACAGGATGCATGGAATTTTTTTCAATAAAAAGCAAGATCCAACTGCTTACTGCCTGCATGAAACTCCTCTCACTGGCAGAGATGCAGACTGAAAGTAGAAAGACAGACAACTATTTTCTAAGCTAATGGAATTGAAAAGCAAGCAGGAATGGTCATACTAATATCTGAAAAAACAGACTTCAAGCCAAAAGTAGTCAGAAGGGATAAGGAAGGTCATTACATATTAATAAAGGAAGCAATTCATCAAGAAGATATAACCACTTGAGCGCTGCTGGTCTATGCCTGTATTCCTAACTGCTTTGGTGGCTAAGATTGGGAGGGAGCAGCTGAAGGCCAGCCTGGGCAAAAAAAAAATTGTGAGACTTCTTCTCAATGGAGACCTGGATTTGGTGATAGAAACTACCCTAGCCACAACAGGAACCTAAAATAGGTTGATCATGGCCAACTTATGTGCCTTTAAGGGCAGTTACTTAAAAAATTAACCAGCACTAAACATGCTGAAGGGATCACTCACTAGGAAGACTGCCTGCCTGACAAAAACTCAAGCCCCTGAGTTCAAAACTCTGTGCTGCTAACAATAAAATAATAAAATAAAAGTAGATATAAGCATTGTAAATATAAATTAAGCAAATATTGGTGCATCTAATTTCATAAACACTGTTGGACTTAAAGAGAAATCAGCTGTCTCTTTAAGTTCTTCACCATTATTATAAATAAGAAAATGATCAGGGGCTGGGAAGGTTGCTCAGTGGTAGAGCACTTGCCTTGCATGCATGAGGCCCTGGGTTTGATTCCTCAGTATCATATAAGCAAAAAGAGACAAGCCGGAAGTGGTGCTGTGGCTCAAGTGATAGAGCACTAGCCTTGAGCTGAAGAGCTGAGGGACAGCACCCAGGCCCAGAGTTCAGGCCCCACGACTGGACCCCCACCCCCCCCAAAAAAGAAAAGAAAATTATCAGCAAAGAAATCAGTTTTCAGTGGCTCCATAGATCAAGTCTATTGAACCTTCTATACAATATTCTACCCTATCACTACAGGATACACATTTTTCTCAGCAATTTATGAACTTTATCCAAAATAGATCACATCTTAGGCCTTAAAGCATGTCTTAACAATTACAAAAGCAACCACACACACACACACAAAACCTCACATAATTTGTTAGCAGAAGGAACTATAGAAATTTTAAAAACATATGAACATTGGATAATACACTTTTGAATAATCAATGGATCATTGAGAAACTCACAAGAGAAATTTTTTAAAAATCTGCTTTAGTGTTGCTGTTACAAGAAAATAGACACACATTTGTGGAATATAAATTAAAATCATAGAAGACATGAGCCAAACCTGTTGATGCTGTAATCCCAGCTGCTTGGGAAGTGGAAATAGAAAAATTACAGTTTAAGGTCAACCTAAGCAGAAGCTTCAGATCCCATCTGAAAAACAAATTAAAGCAAAAAGAGCTTAGGATGTGGCTCAGTGTGTTTAGTAAGTACAAGGCCTCAAGTATTGACTAACATTGGCCCCCCCCTAAAAAAAAGAGAGAAAGAGAGAATGAGAAAGGAAGAAAGACAAAAGAGAGAGCAGAAATGAAAGTAGAAGGGGACTATTTGACAGAGGAAGAAGAGCAGTTGGAGTTGGAAGAGGGGCATGAGATGTGATGGAAGCTGAGCATAATTAAAATTCATTAAAAATAAGTATGAAGGAGCTGGGTGCTGGTGGCTCATGCCTGTAATCCTAGCTACTCAGGAGGCTGAGATCTGAGGATCACAGTTCAAAGCCAGCCTGGGCAGAAAAGACCACGAGGCTCTTATCTGCAATAAACCACTAGAAAACCAGAAGTGGCGCTGTGGCTCAAGTGGTAGAGCGCTTGCCTTGAGCTGAAGAGCTGAGGAATAGTGCCCAAGCCCAGAGTTCCAGCCCCAGAACTGACAAAAAAAAAAGTATGAAGGTGTCATAATGAGCTTATTATCTTTGCACAATTAATATACTATTTACAAAAATATTGCCAGGTGCTGGTGGCTCACACCTGTAATCCTAGCTACCTAGAAGGCTGAGGTCTGGGGATCACAGTTCAAAGCCAGTCTGGGCAGGAGAGTCTGTGAGACCCTTATCTTCAATGAACTACTAAAAAAAAGCCAAAAATGTGCTGGCTCAAGTGGTAGAAAAGTTCAGGGACAGTACCCATCAGTGCACACACACAAAAATGATATGTAAGACCTAAAATACACAACTATTTTGTGTTTAAGTATTGGTAATTCATAAAACTTTTGCTTTCTAAAATATTTAATATATATTTATATTATATATATAAAAACTATATATATATATATTTAATACCTTCAAGTATAGAACAGAAAATTTTGTACAGGAAATTTTGTCAACAAATCTCTATAACTAGTAACTTACTGGTATTTAATAAAATCATATGATCTTGGAACATCTTCTTAGGTTATAAATACAGAACATGAGAGGATTTGGAAAATCAATGCAGGTGTCTTGAAGTAAGAGGATAATAATTGTGCTTAAATAAATCTTTTATTCTTAGAGATTACTACTTAGCTAGTATTGGACTTGTTCCTATGGAAAAGCCTAGTTGCCTTCGTAGCTTGGCCATTAGATGTACGTAACTTTTATGTAACTTAGAATTTCTGAGTGCCTACTAGAGCCAATATTCCCATGCAGACTTTCAATCAGGTATTAGATAGACCCAACATTGCTTATTTTCAAAAATCCAATGAAGTTGAGGATATGCAGGATAATGTGGCTAAATACCCCGAAAGCAAATATTTATTCACTTCTTAATATAGGCCAAGAACCATAGAATTATCTTACATTCTTGGTCATAGATGAGCAAATGGAAGCTCAAAGCACTTACCTAATTGACTTAAATAGCAAAGCTAAGATTTGCAGCCAGATCTAATTCCAGTGAATGACCTTCCTACCTATAGTATTCCCTCCCGTGTGGCTGTGACTGAATTTTCCTGCAGACCTCCCTTCAATATGTTAGGAGTAAGGCAGTAAGCAGAGGAAGAAGCGCCACTCACAACTATACAGGAGAGAGAGCTGGAAGGGCTCTAAGATGCCTATGGATGGGCATTCTGGTTCAGTTCCTTCACAAAAATCCTGAGAGGAAAAGCACTGGGCAAGCAAAAAGGGCTGTGAGCATTTCAGATGAAAGGCCCTCGGTGCATATAAAGAGTGGCTATTAGAAACCAACATGGAATTTAATGTGAAGGAGAGTGCTTACTAATTATAAGATAGCTACTCATTTCTAGGTTTATTTTCTTGCTTAATCTCTCATTGGCACTATATCACAAGGACTAGAGTGCCCAAAGGTTTATGACCAAAATTTAAAAGCTAAGTTTGAAGGTCTTGGATAGATCTACCTGCTTCAAATAATAAAAATAAAAATAGAAATTGTAATAAAGTGTATTTACGCTGTCTTTGCTCAAATGATTTCAACATCTCTGCAAAGCTTAGCTGTTAGCATCTCCATTAGCTCATTGGTCTATGACTTATAAGCATCTGGGTTTTTTTTTTTTGTACTAGTAGGAACTGAAGAGGAACTAATCGCATCATTTCTATTTGGTGAGAATGAGATGAAAGAGAAGAATATTTTTTCCTATAGGTAGGATGGCCACAACTTTTCCAATTCATTTTGTATTCTTAGGCAATCCCTGATCAGCCCAAAAGTTGTCATTTTAATGCTCCCTTGACACAAGTTAATATTTCCCTTTTTCTGATGTTTATTTTTAAATGACCTAGGCAGTGTCTCAAAAAGAAATGTGATTTCCATAGATTTCCTGCCCCCCCCTCATTAAACACTTAAAACTTGGTCACTTCCAGTAAGCCTGGGTGTTTGGTGGGAGCGTACAATGATTCACCTGTGTTCATGGTAAAGAAAAGGAGTGTGTGGGGGCAGGGCATACAACCAAGAAATGTACATGACTACCTTTGGCCAAAAAAAAAAAAAAAAAAAAAAACC